>NC_140959.1:36122023-36194523 GCF_014529385.1 Adiantum capillus-veneris
TTTTAGAGTATGGAAAACATCTCATGATTCGTTACAAGGGTGATGTGCCAAAAAACAAAATTAAACCTTCAAAATCTTGATACACTTCAAGTAGCAATTGTATAAGATCATGTATTACAAAAATTTTGTACAATGTCATCCACTTAGAGTATCTTTCTCCACTTGTGGTTCACATACACCATTGTCTCTCTCCACCTTCGTTGACCTTCACGAGCACCGGAGTTGTTGTATGCCATTGATCTTTTAACTTCTTTTTGTTGTAAATGTCTGATGGCTTGTGTTGTTGCTGAAGAGGCCAAGACTTCTTTTGGATGCATTCGATGAATGATTCTACGATAGAACCATTCAAATTGTTATCCTTGATTCAAGAGCCACCATGTCGTGTGTGCCTGAATAAGCATTTCTCGCCATGTAATGAGACTTTTCCATCCCTTGGGTATTACATATTGCCGGGTTCCCATACTTTTGTATAAAATATGGTAAATGATTGAAAATGATGTGCCGGATATGAAAACAGATTACTTAGAATGTTTTACACTCACATAGTTACACATAAAAGAGAATCAAATACACAATAATACCATGTAGTGAGTAATCTGGGTGTCTGACCATGCTGTCTTGAATGATTTCTTGAGAAGGTTGAGATTTTCCTTGAACTTGTTCATATCACCTTATGACCAGTCATCTTTGTCGCACATCAAAAATAGCATGTGTATTGATCGCCAAACCTCAGCCTTCGCGTTACGAGTAGTTGGTTCTTGATCTTTGACTATAATATGTAGCTTTTTCCAACTCTGATACTCTACCTTGCTAACATAAGATGTGTTATATATTTTTCCATGTTTTGTTAGCTTCGGATCTTGTATTCCTTGGGGTTTAGATAAAAACCTTCGTGCCTTCAGCCCACCAATGGATGGTTTGCATGGGACATCCTTCTCAGCAATTGATCTCTTTTCATCCCGCTGGATTTTCACATTGCCACCATCAAGCCCCATATCCCATAGTACCAATTCTAAGTAGTGTAGGGCCACTTGTCACTCTGCTGAGTTCTTGATTTTTCAAGCAAACCTGATTTATAAGTACACCAATTTCTCCACAATTCTACAAAGGGCATGCATTGTACAGATGTGGACATTCACAAGTGGTATTTTCAAAACCGGTCGAAAAGCAGGGTCCTCAATGTGACGTGTTGGAGCTTTTCTCCACCACTTTGGGTCCATGACCTTTGCAGGCTCCATGCAGAACAAACACGGTGACTTTTCCATTGCACCCATTCCACAATTATACATGCACTTTAATGTTTTGAGGTCACCTGCAAGATGCCACTGAACTTGAAAGTCTCCCCTTCCATCTAGACGTAGTACCTCTCCCTGGTTAGTCTGTCGATCAATCACCTCCGGAACATTAGTTTGATGGAACACCCAATATAGAATCTCATGTTCTTATTTCTTTACCTGAAACACAAAATAAATGAGATTTAAGTAGATGTGAACATTTGAGCTTAGCTGAGAATCTCGCTTACCTCAAAAGCACCAAGCCACCATATGTTAGATTCTGATTGAACACTAAAATACAAAGGATCATCATTGGGACACTTTGAGAGGGCTCTATTCATTAAAGTAATAGTAACACGCTCTAGCTTCTTCTCTTTAACAAGCTCACACTCATCCAGCTTCAACACAAAATGTAATACCCCTCCTGACTCTTCAAATGTGATGTTGTAAAACTCCACCATTCTCTTCTGCAACATCTGCAAGTCCATAAAAATATTCTTGAACTCATCATATGCCATGTTTGCTCCATGGCCACTGTAAGTTGCTTTAATATGAAAGGGCTATCCAAGATATTCTCCCTGTGCGTTGTTAAGCTGAAGCCTCTCTTTCCAAACACTTGAGGCTGATGGTAAAAGTTTGGATTTTATTCCCTTCTTAACAAAGATGGATGAGACAGATTTTTGTATAGCCGAATATCCTCTTTTGCTTACACCAAGTGAATCAAGTGTGCCTTGTATCTCTTTTGCAGGCACTGAGTTCTCTGAAATAAAGAGGTCCACTATGTTTCGTTGTAGGACCTTAAACTTCTTGTCATGTACTATATCTGCTGCAAGACTTCTATTTATAAGTGGCTTCAATCTCTTTCATATATTGGCTTTGGGGTCAATGTTTTCCTTGTCAGGATAGATTGAATCTCTACATGAAGACAATGCATAAGTAAATAACAAAAAATTTACTTCACTAACACTATTTAGGCACATGAAAACAATGCATAAAAAGAAAAAACAAAAAATTTACTTAACTAAGACAATTTAGTCAACCAAGAAGCATCACCTTAATGCTCGGATTCTTTTCTTGAGACCTCCGGATGCAACCTGCAATGTTTCAAGATTGCGCAATTTCTTCTTTCGGATACGACCACCCAAGATGTTGTCCTTCATTTGACAACTTCACACCTTTCCTTTTAGTTCCTGTACCTCTGTTTTGTGTTGCAAAATGGTAACCTGATCTGTAGAATGTAGATGTGAAAGACGAACAATCTCACATTGTTGAGCTTGGAGAATTCCCTTATAAGTTTCAACTTCCCTTGTAAGAGATTTACAATAACCCAGAAGGCCCTTTTCTCCATCACCAGCAAAGGTCAATAAGATTGTAGGATTGACAAGGTGGAGACGCATTAGTCATTGGATTCTTAGGATAGAGAGAGCCTCTTGTCCAAATATCTATGTGTTTAGCTCCTTGAGCTCTGAGCGTGTCTATGGATGCGGGAGGTATATGTGTGTTTGCTTTACTACGCTTAATCAATGGTTGGTACTCATTGTCCAAATCAATGTGAAGGTGATATTTGGCTTGTCTCTTCGTAACATTTGTGCCATTTGAGGAGTGCGGCATTAGCCAAAGGTGCAGGTTTAATGAAAAGTGAATAGGCGAGTATGCCTTTGTCCCTCCATGTTAGCCTCATTCCCTCCATGTTGACGAGGTTCATTCAATACAATTGAAAAGAAGATTATCCCTCAATCATTATGGATGAATGTTCAAAAGAGTAAAGAATCTACTTAAAGTACACTTTTTGAACTTTTACCCACCTCTATTATTCGCCATATTTTCTATAGAGAGAGTGCGAAAAATACATTTTCTTAGAAGACCCTCCAAATGACCTTCGAAATTTTCTAATGGATCTATCGAAAGCATCTATCTCTACTGTTTGAAAATCAATGTGTGAATGGAGTGTTTAATATGTTTAATACCAGGGATGGTTTGGGGTAGAGGTTCACTACTAGTCCCACCTACTACCCATTGTGTTATGCAAGTTTTAGCCCAAGGTTGTTTGAAGGTCCACCACCTGTCCAAGCTAGATCTATTGAAAAGAAGCTATCTCTATTGTTTGAAGGTCAATGTGTGAATGGAGTGTAACTACTATGTTTAGTACCATGGATGGTTTGGGTAATGGACCATCATCTGTCCAAGATACTAGCCATTGTATTATGCAAGTTTTAGCCCTATGTGGTTTGAAGGTCAACCACCTGTCCAAGCTCGCGCTCTATTGAATAGTCCTATCTCTACTTTGATAGCATGGATGGTTTTGATTAGAGTTCCAACACTTGTCCAACCTACTATCCATTGTGTTATGGAGGTTTTAGCCCAAGATGGTTTGAAGGTCCACCGGCTATCCAAGCTAGATCTATTGAAAGAAGCTATTTCTATTGTTTGAAGGTCAATGTGTGAATGAATTGTAGCTATTATGTTTACTATCATGGATGGTTTGGGATAGAAATACACCACTTGTCCAACCTACTATCCATTGTTTTATGGAGGTTTAAGTCCAAGGTAGTTTTAGGGTCCACCACCTGTCTATGCTAGCTCTGTTGAAAAAATCTAGCCCTATTGTTTTAAGGTCAATTTGTGAATGGAGTGTACCTACTATGTTTACTACCATGGATGGTTTGGGACAGAGGTCCACCACTTGTCCTAGTTTCCATTGTGTTCTACAGGTTTTAGCCCAGGTTGGTTTGAAGGTCCACCACCTATCCAAGCTAGATCTATAAAACAAAGCTATCTCTATTATTCAAAGTCACTATGTGAATGGAGTGTAGCTACTTTGTTTACTCTACCATACATGCTTTGGGGCAAAGGTGCACCACTTGTCCAACCTACTATCCATTGTGTTATGGAGGTTTTAGGCCAAGATTTTTTGAAGGTCCACCACCTGTCGAAGCTAGCTTCTTTGAAAGAAGCTATCTCTATTGTTTGAAGGTCAATGTGTGAATGGAGTGTAGCTACTTTTTTACTACCATGGATGGTTTGGGGCAAAGGTCCACAACTTGTCCAACCTAATATCTTTTGTGCTATGGAGGTTATAGCCCAAGGTTGTTTGAAGGTTCACTACCTATCCAAGCTAGCTTCACATGGATGGTTTGGGGTAGAGGTCCACCACTTGTCCAACCTACTATCCATTGTGTTATAGAGCTTCATTGAAATAAGTTGTCTCTATTGTTTCAAGGTCAATGTGTGAATGGAGTGTAGCTACTTTGTTTACTAACCATGGATGGTTTGGGCAAGAGGTCCACCACTTGTCCAAGCTACTATCCATTGTGTCATGGAAGCTTTAGCACAAGGTGGTTTCAAGCTAGCTCTATTGAAAGAATCAATCTCTATTATTTGAAGATCAATGTGTGAATGGAGAGTAACTACTATGTTTATTACCATGGATAGTATGGGGTAAAGGTCCATCACTTTTCCAACCTACTATCCATTGTTTTATGGAGGTTTTAGCCGAGGGTGGTGTGAAGGTGGCCCACTTGTTCAAGCTATTTCTATTATTTCAAGGTCAATGTCAGAATGGAGTATAAATACTATCTCTATTACCATGAGTGGTTTGGGACATAGGTCGACCACTTGTCCAACGTACTATCCCTTGTGTTATGGTGGGTTTACGCCAAGGTGGTATAAAGGTCCACCACTTGTCCAAGCTAGCACTATTCAATAGTCCTATCTCTATTTTTTGAAGATCAATGTGTGAATGGAGTGTAGCTACTATGTTTACTACCATGGCTGGTCTGGGGTAGAGGTCCACCACTTGTCCAACCTACCATCCCATGTGTTATAAAATTTTTAGCCCAAGGTGGTTTGAAGCTCCACCACCTGTCCAAGCTAGCCGTATTGAAAGAATCTATCTCTATTGTTTGAAGGTCAATGTGTGAATGGAGTGTATCCACTATGTATACTACCATGGATGGTTTGTGGTAGAGGTCCACCGCTTGTCCAATCTTATATCCATTGTGTTATGGACGTTTAAGCCCTAGGTGGTTTGAAGGTCAATCTGTGAATGGAGTGTAACTACTGATAGCCGTTTTCGGCTCTCCGTAATTGACATAGTAAGTTAACCCACCCTACCAAAATTATCCAAACATTGTGACTATCCCTACCATTTCACAGTATATAGGTGTGTGTGAGTTAGGGGACTTTTCCCATATCTTCTTAAAAACCCGTAATTAGCTAGTCACTGGGCTAGTTGAGCCAAAAAAGTAAAAAATATAATTATATTATGACCCATTTGTGTGTAAATATTTCATTGTATATAGGGCCTAAATAAAAGGATTTTTCATAATTATTTTGGTATTTATTTAAATATTTCTACCTATGGTGTGTTATTTATGCTATGTACATTGACTCACCATTACCATATTTTTTCTTACCATTTTGTATACTCTTTATTCCATATAAAAATAAATTCATGTAAGCTTCTCTTATATTTGGTGTAACTCCATCCCAATAAAAATCCAAAAAAACTAGTTTTATTTATGTGTATAGTTTTTCACTATTGTGATTTTTTCCTTCCTACATCTATTCTCTATTACTCTCATAAATTAGACCACAAAAAATATTCATCTTTTTATTGTAGACTTATAATGAGAGATATTTATTTTGACCCCTTTATATTTTTTCCACCTATATTATTTATATTTGACATGTACATATATTTTTTTAGACCCCTCAATATTTGATTTTCTTAGTTGTACTATTCACTTATATCATGATCTCAACAATATCTTCAATTATAGACCTACAAAATAAGGTCAAGGGTATGTGGAATGCATGCATGCACCATGGGGGGCTCACTCTTGGAGGTATTCAAAAGAATCATCCAAAGAAGGACCTCACAAGGATTTTGTGCAATGGAAAAAAACAGTCGGTTTTGCTGAATTTTTAAAAATCACATGCTCTCGGAATTTGAAAAGGTGATACAAACAAAAGTTGTAGCTCTTGAGCTGAAATTTCACCTCAAATTTTTTCATATTTGTTTAAGCTACGAGCTATGAGCTATGATTTTATTGGTGGACACCAGTTTGCCCATGCTATGCAACCACACTCCTTTCACTTTATCATTTTCCTCTTTCACACACACTTCTCCACTCATCATCCCCACCTCTCTCACCACTCCTCTCTGCACCCTACTCACCTTATTGTCAACCTTGAAGAATAAGAGAAACCATGGTGAACTCATATCTCCTACACACACTTTCATTCCAAAATTGACCACCTAGTCTCATTTTTTCTCATCCATATTACCCATATCTATCAAAAAACCACAAAATTCAGCCTCTTCTCTTGAAAGACAGCATCATGGTGATTGACTAGTCATGTTCACTTACCTTGTCTTCCAAGGAAGGTCAATAGTGGAGAAAAAACATACCGTCAAAGCTAGTGGACCGTCAACAAGCGTCAAAATTGACCCTACTCAAGACACTTGGAGCATCAACATTGTAAGAAATCCATATTTTCTTACCAATTAAGAGTTTTTTCTTCCTTATTTGTATCCTATTTGGATACTTCCATTGTAAATATCCAATTCCATTTGTAAATTAATAAAAATACTAACTCTACTAATTTACTAACACTAACCTACTATGAGAAGTCCTATCACCTCCACTTCTCTCCTCTCTCTCTTGTTCATCTATCCACACCAACTTCTTGATAATTCCAAGAAAATAAATTAGATAAGTGCTGAAAATCTAACCCAACCATGGTTAGAGTAGTAGCTCTAGCCCCCAAAATTCCTATAAAAGGAGGGTGTAGCTAGCACAAAAGGGGGGAGCCATTGACAAGAGCACTATGCTATAGCTTGAGAATCCAAGCTCTACCTCTCTAGAAGGAGCTCTTGAGTGGAAGCTCATTGTCTTATGCATATGCATGTGTTGTATTAGGGGTGATTATCAAGGGAACTCTATGCCATTGTAAGAGAGAGTGATCATTCAATTGAGAGTAGGAAATCTATCATTTCTCCTACTAGTGTAAGCCCAACATTTGCTGAATCAAGGAGGGTGGATTTGGAGTAAGCTTTGATACTTTGTCTCTCTTCCAACGTAAAGTAATGGACAAGAATGATGTGTAAGTGTCTTGGTGTTTTTTTTAAAAAAAAGTTCTTGATAGCTTGTCTCTGGGTGTTGTCATCAATTTAGCCATAAATCCCACATACTGTAAGAGGGCGATAGGCTGGAGAGGACTCCCCTGGCTTTAAGACAGTGATTGGGGTGGCTTTTCTTGTGATGTGTTGTGGTGTAATTTACTCAAGCTATGTTGAACAAATACTAATCTCACTTTGATTTGTCATGACAGATTTGTAAGAAGGTATTAATGCAACAAGCACCCCCTCCCCCTTCTCTGTCTTTCTGACATATATAATTGTGTTTGCTTGATCATTGCCGATACATTTGAAAGCAGCCCGAGCACTATCTCTCTCTCTCTCTCTCTCTCTCTCTCTCTCTCTCTTTCTCTCTCTCTCTCTCTCTCTCTCTCTCTCTCTCTCTCTCTCTCTCTCTCTCTTTATGCGTCCTAGTTTGCATCCAAAACTAGGCGGTTTCCCAAATTTGTGTAGGGTTAGGTTGCGGTTTTGTGTGTGTGTTTGTTGTTTTTTCCAACCCTAACCGAATTGAGCAGCACGGGAGCCTAAAAGAGTTCTTAGAGGCGACTCTTCTTGTTGCCCGCCCCGGACCGCCTCAAATTGTTGCCCCCACTGAGGATCCAGCTTGTGTATGCTTTTGTGTAGGTTCAACCTTTAGCATAGTCAAGTAGGTAGCATGAATCACGAGAATCTATATGATCCTTTCATTCTGATTGCAAGGCAAAAGGTACACATAATTGTATGTACTAAGTTGCAATTTCAACGTGTAATTCGTAGAATTTTAGGTCCCCTTAGGTTGGCAGAGATAAACGCATTAGTAAATCCCTTTATTTTGCCTCTCATTAGGTACGACCTTAGTTTGGACGTCTATATTTTTGTTTTGTTTTAAGCATTAGGTCATGCATAGACCATGGATAATGGCACAGGAATAGAGGTTTTCCCCTTCCATTTCACTCCACACATTAGAATAAACGTTGCAATTAGTAGGAAGATCCACTTTCAACAACGTATGGTGTTCATGTTTGGTGCCCAAAGAGTAAGAGAAATTCTCGCGTCACCAAACCATGTCATTCTACCTCTTATTGATTATCATAGGTCATTTGATGTGAATATTTTTATTTTGTTGTAGAATAGATTGCAATTTAGAAAATATTATTGTGTAAATCTTTTAAAGAAAGAAAAAACAAAAACGCGTCACTTTGAAATCAATGCAATGGAGAGCCAACGCCAAATGTATAGATATCCTCTTTTCTTTGGAGAGCCTGGAGAGGATGCAGAATTATTTTTAGCAAATTTCAAGATGTCTTGTCGTATCAAGAGGATAGTAACTGATCAAGAACGTATAGAGATGTTTGAAGTGGTCCTTAGGAAAGATGCTAGCACTTGGTTTGACTCGTTGCCTGAGGAAGTTAAAGGGAATTACACGAAAGTTGTGAATCATTTCAAGAGATACTTCTTTGATCCCCAAAACACTCAAAAGCTATGGCAAGACATTGTTTCTCATAAGCAAAAAGACCTAGATGACTACTACTTGTACAAGCAAGAGTTTCTACGTATTTGGGCTGTATGGGTGAGAAATGTTGCTAACCCTGGTGATGGTGCAGAGTTCCTAAAGAAGGAAAGGTTCATAGCCGGACTCTTTCCTGACCTTAAGATAAAAGTTGAGGCGGGTGCACCTGCTACCTTTGATGCAGCTGAAACTAGGGCTGATGAGAAATATAGAAAACTCAAGTGCCTAAGGGGAGAGGTTCCAATAGAAGGTATTAGACCCAAAGGTAAGTCACAAGCATCAACATCTAGGGAGCTTCTTGAGGTAACGGCGGAAGTGATTGAGAAGTTAAATGAATCTTTAAGCAGCTTGTCAATTCACCTTGCACAAGCTGTAGGTCCAAAGGGACAAGCAAAGAACTCTGAAGAGTGAGATTCACGACCTAGGAGAGTCTTGCAATGTTGGAATAGCGGGGAGTCTGGACATGGGATACATAATTGTCCTTGGCCCCGTCGGAGCCAGGGAGACCTAACTTGAATTACCCAGTGATGAATGCAGGTGAAGGAATTGGTCAACAACCAAGGTTTCTACAAAGACCAAATGGAGCAAGACCACCTCCACAAGGAGTGGAAGGAGTTCCACCTTTGCCAGACCCAAATGTGCATGTGGTAGAGGTGACAAACTCAAAAGAGGTTGACATGGAAGCAAATGGCATTAAGCGTGGCCGTGGAAAGTGGAAGGAGAAAGAGGGAGTCACGTCACAAAGTGATCATGGATGAGAAAAGAAGGCAAAGGAGACCAAGGAAACTAAGAGGACTCGACGTTGTATCAATCTCCAAGACTTCCCTCTTGGACATGGTATGGCTCCATACAACCTATTGGAAGACATGAGAGGTAAGGGTCCTGATATCTCATGGCCTCAGTTTCTTGCATTATGCCCACAAGTTAGGAGGGATTTAACAAAGGCAGTTAGCACTAGGAGAAAGGTAAAAGAGAGTGTGCCTGTTGTAAAAATTGCACATGCTGAAATGAATGAGGATATTACACCTATGCTAGATTGTTACATCAAAGGAAGATTGGTTAGGAAAGGTCTAGTGGATGGGGGTGCACAAATTTGCATCATGACAGAGGGACTCATGCAAAAACTAGGCATGCACATCCATGAGACACCTGAAATTAAAGTCAAGATGGCAAACAATAGCAAAGCTAGGTGTGTAGGCATTTGTAAAAATGTTTTTGTAGAGGCCTTTGGCATTAAGAAGGCAGGTGATTTTTATGTTATGTCTACGAAAAGAAATGGTTATCCATTTATCCTAGGGAGACCATGGCTAATGAAAATGTGAGCTTTGTAGGATTGGGAGAGTGGAAAGCTAATTTGCAGGAATGACAATCATAAGAAGGTTGTCTTTGACATGAAGGAGCAACGCCAAGAAGAGCTCCATGAAGAATCATCTCAAAGTGAGGCGGAGGAAGGCTGGACCGATAGCACTTCAGAAGGAGAAAGTAGCGGCAGCATTACTGAAGAGGAGTCTTCCATCGAAGTCATGGCGGTAAGGTTTAAACCAAACAACCAAAAGACCTCTTGCCCAGGTTTGGAAGAGGTAGGTTCCCAAGAAAACCAAAAAGTGGAAGATGAAAGAATACTAGAAGGTATGTTATCTACAACACTTACAAAGGATGAAAGAGAGGAGTTCAAAGGTCTGCTAAGAAATTTCCTAGGCTTTTTGCTAAAGACTACACCGATGTGCGTGGAGTAGATGCTGCTCAACACAAAATTGAGTTGAAGCCAGAGGCCACACCTAAAGCTCAGAAGCTACGAAGGCTAGGAGTCATCAAGGAGCAGGCTTTACTCAAGGAGGTAAGAAAGCTTCTAGCAATAGGTTTCATTTATCCATTGGAGTCATTTATCTAGTGGAGAATTCAGAGTGGGTCTCTCCCGTTGTTGTCACTCCTAAGAAAAATGGCAAGTGGAGGGTGTGTGTGGATTACCGTCCACTCAATGAGGCAAAAAAAAGAGATCACTTTCCTCTCCCATTTCAAGATGAGATACTAAATGAGGTAGCTGGTCATGAGAAGTACACTATGTGTGATGGCTACTCGGGTTACTTTCAAATAGGTATCACATTGGAAGATCAGTTGAAAACAACCTTCATCACTCCTTGGGGTTGTTATGCTTTTAGAGTCATGCCATTTGGACTGACAAATGCTCCTACAACTTTCCAATGCTTCATGAACATGGTGTTTCAAGCATTCTTTGAAAAGTCCATTAGGGTTTTTATTGATGATTTTTGCATTTATAGCTCAAAATCATTGCATCTACAAAGGGTAGAAGAAGGTTTAAAGAAGCTCTACGACATGGGAGGTCAACTCAACCCCGACAAGTGTCACATAGGTGAGGATGAAGTGATCTTTCTTGGTCACAAGGTTCTCTATAAAGGCATTGAGGTGGATCCTTCAAAGGCAAAGGATCTTATTGAGCTCCCATCACCCAAGAATCTCAAAAAAGTCCATTAGGGTTTTTATTGATGATTTTTTCATTTATAGCTCAAAATCATTGCATCTACAAAGGGTAGAAGAAGGTTTAAAGAAGCTCTACGACATGGGAGGTCAACTCAACCTCGACAAGTGTCACATAGGTGAGGATGAAGTGATCTTGCTTGGTCACAAGGTTTCCTATAAAGGCATTGACGTGGATCCTTCAAAGGCAAAGGCTCTTATTGAGCTCCCATCACCCAAGAATCTCAAAGAGGTCATCTCATTCATTCAAAAGGTGAACTATATGTCACACTTTATTCACTTTATGACACAACAAGTAGAATTTGCATGGTCTTATAAGCTTGAAGAGTACTTTTGTAACATTAAAGTCATTTTGTCAGAGCTACCAACACTCATGCCTCCTTTTTGGGAGTACACATTCTTTGTTAGCTCTAGTGTTGGGAAGGAAACAATTGGTGCAGTTTTATTACAACAAGATCCCCACAGTACCAGATGCGACCCATCTACTTTTCTAGTAGGGTAATGAATGCTTTGGAGAGAGGCTACACGGAGGCAGAATCATGATGCTTTCTCTCATGTTTGCGGTGAGAAAGTTTAGATCCTACTTGCTACCAAAACCTTTTGTAATTCTCACTGCAGAAAATTTATTTCCTTGGGTGTCATCTCAATTGAATCTTAGCACTAGGATCTCAAAGTGGATTATGGAATTGCAAGAGTTCCAATACTCTTTCAAGGTAGAAGATAGTGTGTGTGCACAATTGGCAGGGACCCTTACTTATAGGGTACATGAGAAGGAGATTAAGGTGCCTGAAGTAAAGACCTTACCAATTCAACCACCTAAAAGTATTCCTAATGCTTTTACCTTGTTCTTTGATGGAGCTTTTCGAAGAGTCACAGGAAAAGCAGGGGGAGGGCTAGTATTGGTCAACCCAAGTGGAGAGGTGTTCATGAAAGAGAAGGTCAATCTACCAGGTTCAACTAGAAACAATGAAGCAGAATACGACACACTAATTCATGGTTTAAAGATATGCATTGGCCAAGGTATACAACGTCTCATGGTAAAAGGGGATGCACTTCTCATTGTGAAGCAAATTTTAGGCATTTGGGCATGCAAGAATGAAAGCCTAAGGACAAAAGTTCATGCCATTCGTAGATTGTTTAATCAATTTGAAGAAGTGCAACTATATCATATTCCTAGGAAACAGAATGAAGATGCCGATTTACTTGCACAGCAAGTAGTTACATGTGTTGAGAAAGAAGTGCAGGTCATCATGGTGGCAGAAACTATCAAGCAACCGAGATGCCAGGGATTGGAGTCATTGACTCCCATTATTAGCTACATTTTGGAGGGTGAGTTTCCATAAGACTTCACGAAGGCTCAGAAGAGGAGACTCATGAAGAAGGGAAGCATGTATCTCTTCCTAGAAGGATCCCTCTACCAAAGAGGGAAGGATCAAGTGTGCAAAAGAGTACCAACTATTGAGGAAATCCCAGCCATTCTAAAAGGTTTGCATGAGGAAGCGTGTGGTGGTCATTTTGCACAGGAACTCACTGCAAAAAAGATTTTGCTTGCCGGATATTTTTGGCCAAGCTTGCACATTGATGTTCAACATTGGTGTAAAAGCTGTCACAATTGTCAGATTAATGGAAACAAGCGTCTGTTACATGGTCCACATCAGTTAGTCCTTGCAAATTGTCCATTTGAGAAATGGGGCATTGATGCTATGGGTCCATTGCCTAGGACTAAAAATGGGAAATCGTAAATCTTGGTGGCCATAGACTACATTACGAGATGGGTAGAAACTCAAAGTGTGGCAAGAGGAAATGAGAGGACAGTGAGCAAATTTTTCTACACTCACATTTGTTGTAGATTTGGCACACCTTTGGAGATTGTTTCTGATAATGGTCCAGGGTTTAGAAAGGGCTTGCTCACAGAAGTCTGTGAAGAACTTCACATTCTACATCTTCATAGTACACCCTACTATCCCCAATCAAATGGTTTGGTAGAAAAAGCTAATGGTGTCATTGCAGGCATCATTAGAAAGATGGTGAAACACAAGACAAAGTTGTGGGATGACTTCTTGGATGGTGTCTTGTGGCCGTATCGAACCACATATAGGGAAGCCACGGAGTTCACACCATTTCACTTGGTCTATGGTCAAGAGGCTTTACAACCAATTGAGCTCAACATTCCAACAATGTGACTTCATGGCAAAGTAGCACAAGATGATCAAGAAGCATGGATGGATCGACTTCTTACCCTAGATGAGCTTGAGTGGAAAAGAGAAGCAGCATACGAGTGCTACAAGAGGAAAGCCACACAGACGAAGGAAAAGCTTGACAAGAATCTGAAGGACAAAGGATTCAATGAAGGAGATCTTGTGCTAAGGTATGAAAATCGACTCGATAATCGTTTTGATGCCAAATTTGAAACTAGATGGCAGGGGCCATACATAGTTAAGAAGTCTTTCAATTCAAGTTACTATCAACTTATGGACTTGAATGGGAAAGAGCACTCCAGGAAGGTAAACGGGTATCGCTTGAAGTCTTATTTGACTCGCCTTCTACCAAAGGATCTACCAAAGATCTGTCAAAGGGCATCTGTCTCATGTAAGTATTGTTACATGAAGCATGAGTGTAACTCCAGCCAAAATTCTGAGGGGCCAAACAATGAAGATCTCGTCAAGGACTCTGAAGCACTCTCTTTGGAAAAGATGCTCTATGATGGTATATGAATATACCATTATCCTGGGGGAGGGCTAATGATAGCCGTTTTTCGGCTCTCCGTAATTGCCATAGTGAGTTAACCCACGGTACCAAAATCATCCAAACGCTGTGACTATCCCTACCATTTCACTGTATATAGGTGTGTGTGAGTTAGGGGACTTTTCCCATATCTTCTTAAAAACCCTTAATTAGCTAGTCACTGGGCTAGTTGAGCCAAAAAAAATTTAAAAAAATAAAAATATAAGTATATTATGTCCCATTTGTGTGTAAATATTTCATTGTATATAGGGCCTAAATAAAAGGATTTTTCATAATTATTTTGGTATTTATTTAAATATTTCTACCTATGGTTGTTATTTATGCTATGTACATTGACTTCACCATTACCATATTTTTTCTTACCATTTTGTATACTCTTTATTCCATATAAAAATAATTTCATGCAAGCTTCTCTTATATTTGGTGTAACTCCATCCCAATAAAAATAAAAAAAAACTAGTTTTATTTATGTGTATATTTTTTCACTATTGTGATTTTTTCCTTCCTACATCTATTCTCTATTACTCTAATAAATTAGACCACAAAAAATATTCATCTTTTTATTGTAGAATTATAATAAGAGATATTTATTTTGACCCCTTTATATTTTTTCCACCTATATTATTTATATTTGACATGTACATATATTTTTTAGACCCATCAATATTTGATTTTCTTAGTTGTACTATTTACTTATATCATGATCTCAACAATATCTTCAATTATAGACCTACGAAATAAGGTCAAGGGTATGTGGAATGCATGCATGCATCATGGGGGGCTCACTCTTGGAGGTATTCAAAAGAATCATCCAAAGAAGGACCTCACAAGGATTTTGTGCAATGGAAAAAAGAAGTCGGTTTTGCTAAATTTTTAAAAATCACATGCTCCCTGAATTTGAAAAGGTGATACAAACAAAAGTTGTAGCTCGTGAGCTGAAATTTCACCTCAAATTTTTTCATATTTTTTTGAGCTACGAGCTGTGACCTATGATTTTTTTGAGCTGTGATCTATGATCTATCAAAAAACCACAAAATTCAGCCTCTTCTCTTAAAAGACAGCATCATGGTGATTGATTACTCATGTTCACTTACCTTGGTTTCCAAGGAAGGTCAAGAGTGGAGAAAAAACATACCGTCAAAGCTAGTGGACCGTCAACAAGCATCAAAATTGACCCTACTCAAGACACTTGGAATATCAACATTGTAAGAAATCCATATTTTCTTACCTATTAAGAGTTTTTTCTTCCTTATTTGTATCCTATTTGGATACTTCCATTGTAAATATCCAATTCCATTTGTGAATTAATAAAAATACTAACTCTACTAATTTACTAACACTAACCTACTATGAGAAGTCCTATCACCTCCACTTCTCTCCTCTCTCTCTTCTTCATCTATCCACACCAACTTCTTGATAATTCCAAGCAAAAGAAATTAGATAAGTGCTGAAAAGCTAACCCAACCATGGTTAGAGTAGTAACCCTAGCCCCCAAAATTGCTATAAAAGGAGGGTGTAGCTAGCACAAAAGGGGGGAGCCATAAGCAAGAACACTATGCTATAGCTTGAGAATCCAAGCTCAACCTCTCTAGAAGGAGCTCTTGAGTGGAAGCTCATTGTCTTATGCATATGCATGTGTTGTATTAGGGATGATTAGCAAGGGAACTCTATGCCATTGTAAGAGAGAGTGATCATTCAATTGAGAGTAGGAAATCTATCATTTCTCCTACTAGTGTAAGCCCAACATATGCTGAATCAAGGAGGGTGGATTTGGAGTAAGCTTGGATACTTTGTCTCTCTTCCAACGTAAAGTAATGGACAACAATGATGTGTAAGTGTCTTGGTGTGTTTTTTTTTTAAACTTCTTGATAGCTTGTCTCTGGGTGTTGTCATCAATTTAGCCATAAATCCCACATACTGTAAGAGGGCGACAGGGTGGAGAGGACTCCCCTGGCTTTAAGACAACGATTGGGGTGGCTTTTCTTGTGATGTGTTGTGGTGTAATTTACTCGAGCTATTTTGAAAAAATACTAATCTCACTTTGATTTGTCATGATAGATTTGTAAGAAGGTAATAATGCAACAAGCACCCCCTCCCCCTTCTCTCTCTTTCTTACATATATAATTGTGTTTGCTTGGTCATTGCCGATACATTTCAAAGCAGCCCGAGAACTATCTCTCTCTCTCTCTCTCTCTCTCTCTCTCTCTCTCTCTCTCTCTCTCTCTCTCTCTCTCTCTCTCTCTCTCTCTCTCTCTTTATGCGTCCTAGTTTGCATCCAAAACTACGTGGTGCCCGAAATTTGTGTAGGGTTATGTTGCTGGTTTGTGTGTGTGTTTGTTGTTTTTTCCAACCCCAACCCAATTGATCAGCACGAGAGCCTAGAAGAGTGCTTACAGGCCACTCTTCTTGTTGCCCGCCCCGGACCGCCTCACTACTATGTTTACTACCATGGAAATTTTGCGATAGAGGTCCACAACATGTCCAACCTACTAACCACTTTTTTATGGAGGCATTAGCCAAGGTGGTTTGAAGGTCCACCACCTTTCCAAGCTAACTCTATTGAATAGTCCTATCTCTATTTTGATCATCAGTTTGATGGTTTGGTGTAGAGGTCCATTAATTTCCCAAACTACTATCCATTGTGTTATTGAGGTTTTAGCCCAACGTGGTTTGAAGGTTCACCACCTGTCCAAGTTTGATCCATTGAAAGAAGCTATCTCTTTTCTTTGAAGATCAATGTGTGCATGTAGTGTAGCTACTATGTTTACTACAATGGAGGGTTTGGGATAGATGTACATCACTTGTCCAACCTACTAACCATTGTGTTATGGAGGATCTAGCCGAAGGTGTTTTGTAGGTCCACCACCTGTCAAAGCTAGCTCTACTGAATAATCCTATCTCTACTCTAATAGCGTGGATGGTTCTGGGTAGAGGTCAATCACTTGTCCAATTTACTAATTCTTGTGTTATAATGGTTTTAGCCCAAGGTGGGTTTGAAGGTCCACCACCTATCCAAGCTAGATCTATTGAAAGCATCTATCTCTATTGTTTGAAAGTCAATGTTTAAATAGAGTGTCTAATATGTTTACTACTGTGTGGCATAAAATGGTAACCATCTTTTTGCAACATTTGTCAGCCTACTCAACGTCCTCTTCCTCATATGTGTATATATTTTTCTACGCTATTAAGTTATCTAGAGTAAATTCCCCCTCTTCCTTTAACCTTTGTGGCGACACATACATTATACTCTTCCCAAAAATGTCACCTTAGTCATATATTTATATTACCACCCTTTTCTTTTTTGCTTTGTAAATAGAATAAGCATACAATAACCAACTATATACCCCCAAACTTTCTTACCTCTTGTGAATTAGTAGTAGAAAAATAATATATCCATCTTCCATCCCGTATAGATAAATTCCCATGGAAATCAACTCTTCACTTGTCTTTACCAAAGATTATGGTCCCTCTCTACAAGTCTTCTATGCCCCCTACATAGGTGGCCCAATATCTCTTAAGAATATACATATAGTTTCTCTCCTTTCAAAAAGACTCCAATTGTATATTCTTTTCACAAGCAAATAATATTGGGCCCTCCTCTATTTGTTTAAGCATCATAGCCTTTTGAAAAAGCACGATTCCCCTTGGATGCATACAAGCAAAGGGCCCATACAAGAAGACTTGGAAGCAAAAGGTTCCCTAGCCTAGTGTGGATCTTCCAAACCAAATTCCTTGGTGCATGGGCGTGAAGAATAGTCCAAATTCATATCAAACATGTTGAGAAGGTCAATTTTTCCTTTTGAAGCATGTCATTCCGAGCTACAGGTAAAAAGTTATGGTCAAAATAGTGTAAATCTATCAGAGTCGCAACAAAAGGGAACTGTAAATCAAGTAAATCAAGAGGGTGAGATCTTATTTTTCCCCTACTCATCTTCTAGAAGAGCAATGAGTGTTCAAGGTCACTTGCATGTGATGGGACCAACCTAAAGATGCTTTTTAAATGCCAAGACAGACAAGTTGAGATACCCTACAGGAGCCAGCAATAGGGCCTCATGGTGGGGCCCACCTACATTATGCACCCCTATGGAGCCTTCACGGTCTAAAATGATATTTTTGGTGAATAAATAGTCCCTTTTATGTCCAGAATTCAATGAGTGGTCAAAGGACACTTAATTAGGTCTAATCACTTACTCTAATTAAGTGTAGCATAATCCCACTCCTACACAACTATAAAGAGCTCCCCTTGGAGAGACTCAAGGACACACACCTATATTTTCAACTTCATATTGTTTCTTGATCAATAGTAGAGAAAACCCCAACTCTCCCTCTTTCACATCCTCCCTCCTAACCCTCCTCTTTGGAGGAAGTGCAACTCTATTCTCCACTCTTTCCATTCTACCATCTCTTACTCCATCAACCCAATAAATCATTTGTAGCACCTCAATAACTTGTAAATACATCATGATCTCTCTCATGGTTATGTTAATGATCATGAAATCATCTTCAAAACTTTCAAGTGTCGCAATTCGTGATGGTTAGCCAACGTCTGTCCTCCCCTTAAAAGGTGTGCCAGAAATCAAGTAAGTGTTCTATTCTCAATTTACCATTGGTTTGTTTCTCCACACTTATTCAATTGGTCTAAAGAAATTTCTCACTCCAAATCTCTTTTTCTTCATTACATAGGCATGTGGCTACCTCTCATGGTGATTTTATTTGTGTCACGGCATTGCATAGATGGAGATGAGCTCTCTATGCAAAGTGTGTTAGTTTGATGTAAGTGATTCTCTTGTGTGTTTGAGAGGCAAGTCTTGTGCGCATGGATTTTTTGATGGTTGCTTGAGAGAGGAAGAGTTTGGATGTATTATGGGTATTCTTATGGGGAGAAGGTGAATGCTATTCCACAAATTGCATATTTCATTTTGATGCACGGCATTGGGTTGCATAATCGTTGATGGTGTTCAAGTGTCCAAAGTGTATATAGAGTAAGGGGGTTTTCAAAGTGTGTTGCTTGAGTGGGTGAGTGCAAGTGTTATTTTGATTGGTTTCCTTCTCCACTCCCAAAAGAAGGTGGTGCCCCAAGTAGTGTGCGTACCTCTTTCCAAAACATTTTGTGAGGGTAGGCCCATTGGTTTGGGTTTAGAGGCCCCATTTCAAAAAGCTCGCCCTCATAAAGTGGTGCCCCCACTGAGGAACATATTTCCAAGTTACCTTCAAATTTTTTAGTGATGAACAATGGAGTTCCCATCTATCCATTTCATTTTGCACAACACTTTCGAGGAAATGTTCACATAGATAGAAAAGTCTTTTTCCAGCAACGCATTGTTTTTATATTTGGTGCAGAAAGACTTAGAGAAATACTGGCATCACCCAATCCAATTATACTTCCAATCATCAATTATGAAACTTCTTTTGATGTTCACGTTTTCATTTTGTTTTAAAGGCAGGAACAAGGAGTGGTGAAGGGGTGCTCAAGGGCCATATGAAGGAACGAGGTCTTCAAACCAACAACGAGGAGTAGCACATGAATCATGATCAAAACAATGAACCTTTTAGGCCTATTGCTCGGCAATCCATTCATATAATCATTGCAACTAAGTTTAGGTTTCAATCTATCATAAGCAGGATATTTGGATCCACTCGCCTCAATGAAATCAATGCTTCAATTAATCCATTTGTTCTACCTATGATAAAGTACGAATTAACAATGGATGTGTACATCTTCATTTTAATGTAATCAGATTTATAGTGTCAATAATCTTGTGTAGCCCGTAAGAGAAAAGTTTCTTTAGAAAAAGATATTTCAAAAAGTCTAAACAAAATGTCAAGTTCTTTTCCCACGTTCTGTGCAAGAAGTGGGGAAGATGCGCAAGAGTTTCTTGACAACTTGGAGATGGCACATCTCATATCCGGGAGAGATGAAGAGGAAGTAAAGCTACGAGCCTTCCCGTTGGTTCTAAAAGCAGAAGCTAAAGCATGGTATGAGACCTTGCAACCCCAAATCAAGTCCAATTGGGAGAGACTGCGAGCAAGCTTCCTCTCCAAGTTCGGGCAAGGTGATACTTCTGAAGGACTATGGAAATGTATTATTGGACATAAGCAGGTATCACTTGAAGACTATCCCTCTTATGAAGCAACCTTTGTCAATCTATGGGGTAGGTGGGAGGCTACATTAGAAAATCATGGTGGTGCACCTAACTTTCTAAAAAAAGAGAGATTCATGGTTGGTTTGTATCCACTTTTAAAGGCTAAAGTAGAGCTAAAATTCCCATCCACATTCGAAGAAGCACGTGAGGTAGCCATCATCAAGTTTAGAAAAGTACACTTCCAAGAACATAGAGCAAGGGGTTTGAATGAAGTGAGTGAGAGGGAGTCTTCACAAACCATGGAAGCACCAATTAGGGCCCCTCTTGCACAATCTTCACAAATAGGAGATAACTCTCAACAAGAGGTTTTACAAAGGCTAACTCAACAGCTTGAGAACCTCACTCTGAATCTAGTACAAGGCCTACCTCAACAACGACAACCAAGAGAAGGGAATCGCAATCAACGAAGACAAGCTCAAGAGTTGCGATGTTGGAATTGCAATGAAATGGGCCATGGCATGTACAATTGTCCACATCCAAGGCGACTTCCCGGAGACATATATCCCCCTAGACCGCCTCCTCTCACTGTGCAGCAAGAACAAGCTCAAGGCCCACAAATCCTTCGTCGACCACCACCACCAGCAAATATGCCTCCAGTCCCACATGAGGAGGAAGAAAGAGGAGTCAACATCATCAAGCTAGAAGAGGTAATAGATGAGCATACTCTAAACTTTGATGTTATGCCGACAGAAAAACGCACAAGAGCACATGATAAGGATGAAGACATGAGAAGTGAAGGAACAAATTCAGCCAGAAGGGACAAGAAGAAGAAGTCAAAGATGGAAGAAGCTGAAAGTAGCAGGAAGAAAAGATCAAGGCGAAGGGAAATTGGTATCAACGACTTCCCATTGGGAAAGGAGCTAGAGCCCTACAACATCCTGGAGGATTTACAAACCCAAAAGCCAAACATTTCATGGCCTCAACTTCTACACCTATCACCCAAAGTAAGAAGGCAATGGCCAAAGTTGGTAAGTACAAGAATTCCAAAAAAGAAAGCAAATCTTTCCATTAAGGTTGTGGCCTCAAAGCTACAAAAAGATGTGGAACCCATTGTGGATGCTTACATAAGGGGTAAAAAGGTGTCTAATGTATATGTTGATGGTGGAGCTCAAATGTGTGTGATCACGAAAAAATCAATGAACAGGTTAGGGCTTAAAATTACAAATTCCTCTAATTGTCAAGCTAAGCTAGCCAACAACTCAAGTGTGAAGTGTTTGGGGATCATTGAAAATGTAAAATTATCTGTATGTAACATAGATGCACGAGTGGATATGTATGTCATGCCAGCTAAGGGGGAGGGCTATCCCATCATCCTAGGGAGGCCTTGGCTCATTGCTGTGAATGCAGATCAAAAATGGGGAAGTGGTTGTTTGATTCTTAAGAAGGGTCAACCGGTGGTGTATGATTGGCGAGAAGGAAAGCAACTAGATATCAACTATGAAACCACGGTAGATGAAGAGAGCGAGGAGGAGAGTCCTTACCCAAGTGATGAGGAAGCATCAACCAGTGCATCAACCAGTGAAGAGGAGTCTTCTTTGGAGGTAATGGGAATTGTATTCAACGCCAACACTCAAGATGTTCCAGTAGAAGAAAAGCCAACAGACAATCACACACGAGGGGATGAAAGATGCCACCACCTTGAAGAAGGATTTGAGAAGATGCTTGCAAAAGATCTTACTTGTGAGGAGAAGAGGTCCTACATCAATATGTTAAGGAGGTATCCCAATTTGTTTATCACTGACTACTCACAAATAAGAGGTGTAGATGTAATAGAGCATCGAATTGAATTGAAACCAGGGACCAAACCTGTGGCTCAAAAGTTAAGGCGACTAGGATCTGTGCAACAAAAGGCTCTCCTACAGGAAGTGAATCGACTCTTGAAGGCTGGCTTCATCTATCCAGTATCCAACTCCAAATGGGTATCACCTATTGTAGTCACTCACAAGAAGAATGGTAAGTGGAGGGTCTGCGTGGATTACAAACCCCTCAACGCTGCGACAAAGAGGGACCACTTCCCTCTCCCTTTCCAAGATGAAATTTTGAATGAAGTAGCAGGTCACGAATGCTACACGGTGTGTGATGGGTATTCAGGATATTTTCAAATTAGAATAGCAGAAGAAGACCAACGAAAAACCACCTTCATCACACCTTGGGGATGTTTTGCATTCAGAGTAATGCCTTTTGGGCTCACCAATGCTCCTAGCACCTTCATGAGATTCACAATATTTGTATTTCAGCCATTCTTTGGAAAATCTATAAGAGTCTTTATGGATGATTTCTGTATTTATAGTTGTAGATCACTTCATTGCCAAAAGGTTGAAGAGGGGCTTAAGAGGCTCCATCAATTTGGGGGACAACTCAACCCAGAGAAGTGTCATATCGGTGAATCTCAGGTGGTTTTGCTAGGCCATGTGGTTTCTTCACAAGGAATTCAAGTGGATCCCTCTAAAGTAGAGGCCCTTTTGTCATTATCTCCACCAACAACAACTAAGGAGCTAATGACCTTCAACCACAAAGTGAGGTACATGTCTCGCTTCATCCATCTCCTAGTAGAAGCCAATGACCTTCAACCACAAAGTGAGGTACTGCATAGGTTGGCAAGTCAATCTACATTTGAATGGGGGAGGGAACATGCAAAATGTTTTGAGGAAGTGAAGGGAATTCTTAGCTCTCTCCCAATCCTAATGCCACCAGATCCAAAGGAAACCTACTATGTCACTCCAAGTGTAGGTTTCGAAGCAATTGGTGTTGTTTTGATGCAAAAAGATCCTAAAACATCATGCATGAAGCCGATCTATTTTGCAAGCAAGGTGATGACTCCGGCCGAGAAGGGATACACTGAAATGGAGAAAGTGGTCTTGGCAATCTTGTTTGCGGTAAGGAAGTTTCGATCGTATCTTCTCCCTGTGCCATTTGTTTTTCTCACCTTAGAGCACAATCTACCATATGTAGTACAACACATGAGCCTCTCATCTAGAATAGCAAAGTGGGTGCTTGAACTCCAAGAATTTGAATACACTTTCCTTGTAGAAGATAGCACAAGAGCAGGACTTGCAGACATTCTCACCTACAAAGTGAGAGAAAGGGAAGGATCACGACTACAAAGAGAGGAAGGCTCAAAACAGTTCAAAGTAAAGGAGATTGATAATGCCCATACTTTATGCTTTGACGGAGGTTATCAACGCCAACAAGACAAAGCAGCAAAGGGAATCATCATTTTGAACCCACAAAAGGAGGTAATGGTTAGAAAAGGTATCACTCTACCTAGTGTTCACTCTAACAATGAGGTTGAGTATGCTGCTCTAACCCTTGGGTTAGAAGAATGCAAAGAATTAGGCATACAAAGACTTATTATAAAAGGTGATTCTTTGCTAGTGGTCAGGCAAATCCAAGGGACTTGGAGGTGCAAGAATCGTACATTGTTTGAGTGGCTTAGTAGTGTAAGAGCTTTGATGAAGGGTTTTAAATCAACACAAGTACAACACATTGTGAGAACTCATAACAAGAAAGCAGACTTACTCGCAAATGAAAAGCTTCAAATGGCGGTAGGAGGTGTGAAACTATATGAACCCAAATATCAAGGTCAAGAGGATCTAAAAGACATTATCTTCTTTCTACAAGCAGGTGAGTGTCCCAAACACTTAGACAAGGTGCAAAGACATAGACTAGTTAAGAAGGCCACACCTTACCAGTTGATCGGGGATGATTTATATCACAAAGGGAAAGATTTGGTCTTGAGGAGAGTACCAGGTGTGCAAGAGATAGAGAAAATTCTTCTTTCATGTCATGATGATGTCTGTGGTGGTCACTTTTCTCAAGATATTACAAGTAGGAAGATTTTACAAGCAGGGTTTATTTGGCCGAGCTTACATCGTGATGTCCAATATTGGTGTAAGGCATGTAAGCCATGCCAAATTGCTGGAGATAGACGACTAACATATGATCCTCGGGTCCCAATAATATCTTATGGCCCTTTTGAAAAGTGGGGTGTGGATGCAATAGGTCCCCTACCTCGTACTTCTACAGGGAAGATTTTCATCATCATGGGTGTTGACTACATGACACGATGGGCGGAAGCAACAAGCACAACCCGAATCATAGTTGAAAAGGTATCAAAGTTTATTTTTGATCATATTTGTAGTAGGTTTGAAACACCCCTAGAAATCTTATCAAATCGAGGCCCGGGTTCTAGGGCTGACCTTCTGAATGATCTCTTGAGGAGGTTAAAAGTGAAACACCTGCATTCCACACCCTACTATCCTCAATGCAATGGATTGGTGGAAAAGTGAATGGAATGATATGTAAGATCATTTCTAAGCAGGTTGTGGACCGGCCTAATGATTGGGATTGCCATTTGACGGCTACTCTTTGGGCGTATAGGACGTCTTTCAAGGTATCTACCCAATTCACCCCTTTTCATCTAGTTTATGGACAGGAAGCACTTCTCCCCATTGAGGTAGAGCTCTCAAGCTTGCGCGTTCTTGCAAGAGTGGCAATAAAACCAAAAGAGGTTCTACATGAAAGGATCTTAGATCTCCAACGACTTGAGCTAGATAGAGAAGAGTCCATTGATCACTACATCACCAAAGCGACAAGCCAAAGGGATAAAATCAACAAGAAGCTCAAGGGGAAAGGATTGAAGGAAGGTATGTTGGTTCTTCGCTATGATAACCGACTTAATACTCGACTTGACAAAAAGTTTTTGCAAAGATGGGAGGGACCTTTCATGATAAAAACAAATTTTGGGAATGGTAGTTACATATTAGCAGATTTATCAGGAAAACTCCACAAGACTAGAGTCAATGGATGGAGATTAAAGCCCTACTTTCAACGTATCAATCCGTTGATAGGCAGTCATCTGACTACCTCGTCTAAGCTCCAAATTGACATGGCTCCCTTCGGCTTGGCAAATTCTCCACCTATTTTTAAAGCTTTGATGTGCAAAGAAGAACCAGCCTTGGAATCTGAACATACCCAAGGCAACCCTCCCATCTCCGATTTATGGGATTGAGGTAATGAAAAGCAGGTCTAATGGAGTAAAAGAGTGCATGACACTCCTCCTATTGAAAAAAAAAAAAGTGAAAAAGAATACATGACAAAAAGAACGAGAAAAAAAAAGAAGAAAAAGAAGCAACACCGTCCTCCTAAAGATATGAATATCTCTAGGCTTGGGGGAGGGCTAATATGAGTGGCATAAAATGGTAACCATCTTTTTGCAATATTTGTCAGCCTACTCAACGTCCTCTTCCTCATATGTGTATATATTTTTCTACGCTATTAAGTTATCTAGAGTAAATTCCCCCTCTTCGTTTAACCTTTGTGGCGACACATACATTATACTCTTCCCAAAAATGTCACCTTAGTCATATATTTATATTACCACCCTTTTCTTTTTTGCTTTGTAAATAGAATAAGCATACAATAACCAACTATATACCCCCAAACTTTCTTACCTCTTGTGAATTAGTAGTAGAAAAATAATATATCCATCTTCCACCCCGTATAGATAAATTCCCATGGAAATCAACTCTCCACTTGTCTTTACCAAAGATTATGGTCCCTCTCTACAAGTCTTCTATGCCCCCTACATAGGTGGCCCAATATCTCTTAAGAATATACATATAGTTTCTCTCCTTTCAAAAAGACTCCAATTGTATATTCTTTTCACAAGCAAATAATATTGGGCCCTCCTCTATTTGTTTAAGCATCATAGACTTTTGAAAAAGCACGATTCCCCTTGGATGCATACAAGCAAAGGGCCCATACAAGAAGACTTGGAAGCAACAGGTTCCCTAGCCTAGTGTGGACCTTCCAAACCGAATTCCTTGGTGCATGGGCGTGAAGAATAGTCCAAATTCATATCAAACATGTTGAGAAGGTCAATTTTTCCTTTTGAAGCATGTCATTCCGAGCTACAGGTAAAAAGTTATGGTCAAAATAGTGTAAATCTATCAGATTCGTAGCAAAAGGGAACTGTAAATCAAGTAAATCAAGAGGGTGAGACCTTATTTTTCCCCTACTCATCTTCTAGAAGAGCAATGAGTGTTCAAGGTCACTTGCATGTGATGGGACCAACCTAAAGATGCTTTCTAAATGCCAAGACAGACAAGTTGAGATACCCTGCAGGAGCCAGCCGTAGGGCCTCATGGTGGGGCCCACCTACATTATGCACCCCTATGGAGCCTTCACGGTCTAAAATGATATTTTTTGTGAATAAATAGTCCCTTTTATGTCCAAAATTCAATGAGTGGTCAAAGGACACTTAATTAGGTCTAATCACTTACTCTAATTAAGTGTAGCATAATCCCACTCCTACACAACTATAAATAGCTCCCCTTGGAGAGACTCAAGGACACACACCTATATTTTCAACTTCATGTTGTTTCTTGATCAATAGTAGAGAAAACCCCAACTCTCCCTCTTTCACATCCTCCCTCCTAACCCTCCTCTTTGGAGGAAGTGCAACTCTATTCTCCACTCTTTCCATTCTACCATCTCTTACTCCATCAACCCAATAAATCATTTGTAGCACCTCAATAACTTGTAAATACATCATGATCTCTCTCATGGTTATGTTAATGATCATGAAATCATCTTCAAAACTTTCAAGTGTCGCAATTCGTGATGGTTAGCTAGCATCTGTCCTCCCCTTAAAAGGTGTGCGAAAAATCAAGTAAGTGTTCTATTCTCAATTTACCATTGGTTTGTTTCTCCACACTTATTCAATTGGTCTAAAGAAATTTCTCACTCCAACTCTCTTTTGCTTCATTACATATGCATGTGGCTACCTCTCATGGTGATTTTATTTGTGTCACGGCATTGCATAGATGGAGATGAGCTCTCTATGCAAAGTGTGTTAGTTTGATGTAAGTGATTCTCTTGTGTGTTTGAGAGGCAAGTCTTGTGCGCATGATTTTTTTGATGGTTGCTTGAGAGAGGAAGAGTTTGGATGTATTATGGGTATTCTTATGGGGAGAAGGTGAATGCTATTCCACAAATTGCATATTTCATTTTGATGCACGGCATTGGGTTGCATAATCGTTGATGGTGTTCAAGTGTCCAAAGTGTATATAGAGTAAGGGGGTTTTCAAAGTGTGTTGCTTGAGTGGGTGAGTGCAAGTGTTATTTTGATTGGTTTCCTTCTCCACTCCCAAAAGAAGGTGGTGCCCCAAGTAGTGTGCGTACCTCTTTCCGAAACATTTTGTGAGGGTAGGCCCATTGGTTTGGGTTTAGAGGCCCCATTTCAAAAATCTCTCCCTCACTACCATGGATGGTTTGGGATAGGGGTTCGCCACTTGTCCCACCTACTAACCATTGTGTTATGTAGGTTTTAGCCAAAGGTTGTTTGAAGGTCCACCACCTGTCCAAGCTAGCTCTATTGTAAAAAAGCTATCTCTATTGTTTGAAGGTCAATCTGTGAATGGAATGTAACTACTATGTTTAGTACCATGGATGGTTTGGGTAATGGACCATCACTTGTCCACGATACTAGCCATTGTATTATGCAGGTTTTATCCCTATATGGTTTGAAGGTCAACCTCTGTCCAAGCTCCCTCTATTGAATAGTCCTATCTCTACGTTGATAGCGTGGATGGTTTCGGTTAGAGGTCCAACACTTGTCCAACCTACTATCCATTGTGTTATGGAGGTTTTAGCCCAAGGTGGTTTGAAGGTCCACCACCTATCCAAGCTACATCTATTGGAAGAAGCTATCTCTATTGTTTAAAGGTCAATGTGTGAATGGATTGTAGCTACTATGTCTACTACCATGGATGGTTTGGGGTAGAGATCCACCACTTGTCCAACCTACTATCCATTGTCTATTGGAGGTTTAAGTCCAAGGTGGTTTGAAGGTCCACCACTTGTCTAAGCTAGCTCTATTGAAAAAAGCTATCCCTATTGTTTTAAGGTCAATTTGTGCATGGGGTGTAGCTACTATGTTTACTACCATGGATGGTTTGGGACAGAGGTCCACCACTTGTCCTAGTTTCCATTGTGTTCTACAGGTTTTAGCCCAGGTTGGTTTGAAGGTCCACCACCTATCCAAGCTAGATCTATTAAACAAATCTATCTCTATTGTTTCAAAGTCATTGTGTGAATGGAGTGTCGCTACTTTGTTTACTTACATGTATGCTTTGGGGAAAAGGTTCACCACTTGTCCAACCGACTATCCATTGTGTTATGGAGATTTTAGCCCAAGATTGTTTGAAGTTCCACCACCTATCGAAGCTAGCTTCTTTAAAAGAAGCTATCTCTATTTTTTGAAGGTCAATGTTTGAATGGAGTGTAGCTACTTTATTTACTACCATGAATGGTTTGGGACGGAGGTCCACCACTTGTCTAACCTACTATCTATTGTGGTATGGAGGTTTTAGCCCAAGGTTGTTTGAAGGTTCACCACCTATCCAAGCTAGCTCTATTGAATAGTCCTATCCCCAGTCTTATCACATGGATGGTTTGGGGTAGAGGTCCACCACTTGCCCAACCTACTATCCATTGTGTGATGGAGGTTTTAGCCCAAGGGTTTTTAAAGGTCCACCACCTGTTCAAGGTAGCTCCATTGACATAATTTGTCTCTATTTTTTCAAGGTCAATGTGTGAATGGAGTGTAGCTACTTTGTTTACTAACCATGGATGGTTTGGGGAAGAGGTCCACCACTTGTCCAACCTACTATCCATTGTGGTTTCAAGGCTTTAGCACAAGGTGGTTTTAAGCTATCTCTATTGAAAGAAACTATCTCTATAATTTGAAGCTCAATGTGTGAATGGAGTGTAACTACTATGTTTATTACCATGGATAGTACGGGGTAAAGGTCCACCACTTGTCCAACCTACTATCCATTTTTTTATGGAGGTTTTAGCCGACGGTGGTGTGAAGGTGGCCCATATGTTCAAGCTATTTCTATTATCTCAAGGTCAATGTGCGAATGGAGTTTAAATACTATCTCTATTACCATGAGTGGTTTGGGACAGAGGTCCACCACTTGTGCAACCTACTATCCGTTGTGTTATGGTGGGTTTAGCCCAAGGTGGTATAAAGGTCCACCACTTGTCCAAGCTAGCACTATTCAATAGTCCTATCTCTTTTGTTTGAATTTCAATGTGTGAATGGAGGGTAGCTACTATGTTTACTACCATGGCTGGTCTGGGTAGAGGTGCACCACTTGTCCAACCTACTATTCCATGTGTTATAAAATTTTTAGCCCAAGGTGGTTTGAAGCTCCACCACCTGTCCAAGCTAGCCCTATTGAAAGAAGATATCTCTATTTCTTGAAGGTCAATGTGTGAATGGAGTGTATCCACTGTGTACTACCATGGATGGTTTGGGGTAGAGGTCCACCGCTTGTCCAACTTAATATCCATTGGGTTTTGGATGTTTTAGCCCTATGTGGTTTGAAGGTAAATATGTGAATGGAGTGCAACTACTATGTTTTACTACCATGGATGTTTTGCGATAGAGGTCCACAACATGTCCAACCTACTTACCATTTTTTTATGGAGGTTTTAGCACAAGGTGGTATGAAGGTCCACCACCTTTCCAAGCTAGCTCTATTGACTAGTCCTATGTTTAGTCTGATCATCAGTTTGATGATTTGGGGTAGAGCTCCATTACTTTTCCAAACTACTATCCATTGTGTTATTGAGGTTTTAGCCCAAGGAGGTTTGAAGGTTCACCACCTGTCCAAGTTTGATGTATTGAAAGAAGCTATCTCCTTTCTTTGAAGATCAATGTGTGCATAGAGTGTAGCTACTATGTTTACTACCATGGAGGGTTTCGTACAGAGGTCCATCACTTGTCCACCCTACTAACCATTGTGTTATGGAGGATTTAGCCCAAGGTGGTTTGTAGATCCACCACCTGTCAAAGCTAGCTCTACTGAAAAATACTATCTCTACTCTAATAGCGTGGATGGTTCTAGGTAGAGGTCAATCACTTGTCCAATTTACTATTTCTTGTGTTATAATGATTTTAGCCCAAGGTCGGTTTGAAGGTCCACCACCTCTCCAAGCTAGATCTATTGAAAGCATCTATCTCTATTGTTGTTTGAAAGTCAATGTTTGAATGGAGTGTCTAATATGTTTACTACCAAGGATGGTTTGGGGTAGAGGTTCACCACTTGTTCCACCTACTAACCATTGTGTTATGCAGGTTTTAGCCCAAGGTTGTTTGAAGGTCCACCACCTGTCCAAGCTAGCTCTATTGAAAAAAAGCTATCTCTATTGTTTGAAGGTCAATCTGTGAATGGAGTGTAACTACTATGTTTAGTACCATGGATGGTTTGGGTAATGGACCATCACTTGTCCAAGATACTAGCCATTGTATTATGCAGGTTTTAGCCCTATGTGGTTTGAAGGTCAACCACCTGTCCAATCTTGCTCTATTGAATAGTCCTATCTCTACTCTAATAGCGTGGATGGTTTCCGTTAGAGGTCCAACACTTGTCCAACCTACTATCCATTGTGTTATGGAGGATTTATCCCAAGGTGGTTTGTAGATCCACAACCTGTCAAAGCTAGCTCTACTGAAAAATACTATCTCTACTCTAATAGCGTGGATGGTTCTAGGTAGAGGTCAATCACTTGTCCAATTTACTATTTCTTGTGTTATAATGATTTTAGCCCAAGGTCGGTTTGAAGTTCCACCACCTCTCCAAGCTAGATCTATTGAAAGCATCTATCTCTATTGTTGTTTGAAAGTCAATGTTTGAATGGAGTGTCTAATATGTTTACTACCAGGGATGGTTTGGGGTAGAGGTTCACCACTTGTTCCACCTACTAACCATTGTGTTATGCAGGTTTTAGAACAAGGTTGTTTGAAGGTCCACCACCTATCCAAGCTAGCTCTATTGAAAAAAAGCTATCTCTATTGTTTGAAGTTCAATCTGTGAATGGAGTGTAACTACTATGTTTAGTACCATGGATGGTTTGGGTAATGGACCATCACTTGTCCAAGATACGAGCCATTGTATTATGCAGGTTTTAGCCCTATGTGGTTTTAAGGTCAACCACCTATCCAATCTCGCTCTATTGAATATTCCTATCTCTACTCTAATAGCGTGGATGGTTTCGGTTAGAGGTCCAACACTTGTCCAACCTACTATCCATTGTGTTATGGAGGTTTTAGCCCAAGGTGGTTTGAAGGTCCACCACCTATCCAAGCTACATCTATTGGAAGAAGCTATCTCTATTGTTTAAAGGTCAATGTGTGAATGGATTGTAGCTACTATGTCTACTACCATGGATGGTTTGGGGTAGAGATCCACCACTTGTCCAACCTACTATCCATTGTGTTATGGAGGTTTAAGTCCAAGGTGGTTTGAAGGTCCACCACCTGTCTAAGCTAGCTCTATTGAAAAAATCTATCTCTATTGTTTTAAGATCAATTTGTGCATGGAGTGTAGCTACTATGTTTACTACATTGGATGGTTTGGGACAGAGGTCCACCACTTGTCCTAGTTTCCATTGTGTTCTACAGGTTTTAGCCCATGTTAGTTTGAAGGTCCACCACCTATCCAAGCTAGATCTATTAAACAAATCTATCTCTATTGTTTCAAAGTCATTGTGTGAATGGAGTGTCGCTACTTTGTTTACTTACATGTATGCTTTGGGGCAAAGGTTCACCACTTGTCCAACCGACTATCCATTGTGTTATGGAGATTTTAGCCCAAGATTGTTTGAAGTTCCACCACCTATCGAAGCTAGCTTCTTTAAAAGAAGCTATCTCTATTGTTTGAAGGTCAATGTGTGAATGGAGTGTAACTACTTTTTTTACAACCATGAATGGTTTGGGGTAGAGGTCCACCACTTGTCCAACCTACTATCTATTGTGTTATGGAGGTTTTAGCTCAAGGTTGTTTGAAGGTTCACCACCTATTCAAGCTAGCTCTATTGAATAGTCATATCCCTAGTCTTATCACATGGATGGTTTGGGGTAGAGTTCCACCACTTGTCCAACCTACTATCCATTGTGTGATGGAGGTTTTAGCCCAAGGTTTTTTAAAGGTCCACCACATATTCAAGCTAGCTCCATTGACATAATTTTTGTCTATTTTTTCAAGGTCAATGTGTGAATGGAGTGTAGCTACTTTTTTTACTAACGATGGGAAGTTTGGGGAAGAGGTCCACCACTTGTCCAACCTACTATCCATTGTGTTTTGGAGGTTTTAGCACGACAGTGGTTTCAAGCTAGCTCTATTGAAAGAAACTATCTCTATTATTTGAACCTCAATGTGTGAATGGAGTGTAACTGCTATGTTTATTACCGTGGATAGTATGGGGTAGAGGTCCACCACTTGTCCAACCTACTATCCATTTTTTTATGGAGGTTTTAGCGCATGGTGGTGTGAAGGTGGCCCACGTGTTCAAGCTATTTCTATTATTTCAAGGTCAATGTGTGAATGGAGTGTCAATACTATCTTTATTACCATGGATGGTTTGGGACAGAGGTCCACCACTTGTCCAACCTAATATCCCTTGTGTTATGGTGGGTTTAGCCCAAGGTGGTTTAAAGGTCCGCCACTTGTCCAAGCTAGCACTATTCAACAGTCCTATCTCTATTGTTTGAAAATCAATGTGTGAATGGAGGGTAGATACTATGTTTACTACCATGGCTGATCTGGGGTAGAGGTCCACCACTTGTCCAATCTACTATCCTATGTGTTATAAAGTTTTTAGTCCAAGGTGGTTTGAAGGTCCACTCCCTGTCCAAGCTAGCCCTATTGAAAGAAGCTATCTCTATTGTTTGAAGGTCAATGTGTGAATTGAGTGTATCCAGTATGTGTACTACCATGGATGGTTTGGGGAAGAGGTCCACCGAATGTCCAACCTACTATCCATTGTGTTATGGAGGTTTTATCTCTAGGTGATTTGAAGGTCAATCTATGAATGGAGTGTAACTACTATGTTCACTACCATGGATGGTTTCGGACAGAGGTTCACAACATGTCCATCCTACTAACCATTTTTTTATGGAGGTTTTAGCCCACGGTGGTTTGAAGGTCCACCACCTATCAAGGCTACCTCTATTGAATAGTCCTATTTCTAGTCTACTAGTCTGATCATCATGTTGATGGTTTGGGATAGAGGTCTAGCACTTTTCCAACCTTCTATCTATTGTGTTATTGAGGTTTTAGCCCAATTTTGTTTGATCTATTGAAAGAATCTATCTCTTTTCTTTAAAGATCAATGTGTGCATGGAATGTAGCTACTATGTTTACTACCATGGAGGGTTTGGGATAGAGATCCATCACTTGTCCAACCTACTAACCATTGTGTTATGGAGGTTTTAGCCCAAGATGGTTTGAAGGTTCACCACCTGTCAAAGCTAGCTCTATTGAGTAATCCTATCTCTACTCTAATAGCGTGGATGGTTCTCGGAAGAGATCAATCACTTGTCCAATTTACTATTTCTTGTGCTACAAAGGTTTTAGCCCAAGGTGTGTTTGAAGGTCCACAACCTGTCCAAGCTAGATGTAGTGAATGAAGCTATCTCTATTGTTTGAAGGTCATTTCCAAGCTAGATCTATTGAAAGCATCTATCTCTATTGTTTGAACATCAATGTGTGAATCGAGTGTCTAATATGTTTAGTACCAGGGATTGTTTGGGGTAGAGGTTCACCACTTGTCCCACCTACTAACCACTGTGTTATGCAGCTTTTAGCCCAAGGTTGTTTGAAGGTCCGCCACCTGTCCAAGCTAGCTCTATTGAAAAGAAGCTATCTCTATTGTTTGAAGGTCAATGTGTGAATGGAGTGTAACTACTATGTTTAATACAATGGATGGTCGAGGTAATGGACCATCACCTGTCCAAGATACTAGCCATTGTATTATGCAGGTTTTAGCCCTATGTGGTTTGAAGGTCAACCACCTGTCCAAGCTCACTCTATTGAATAGTCCTCTCTCTACTCTCATAGTGTGGATGGTTTTGGTTAGAGGTCCAACACTTCTCCAACCTACTATCCATTGTGTTACGGAGGTTTTAGCCCAAGGTGGTTTGAAGGTCCACCACCTATCCAAGCTACATCTATTGAAAGAAGCTATCTCTATTGTTTGAAGGTCAATGTGTGAATAGATTGTAGCTACTATGTTTACTACCATGGATGGTTTGGGGTGAAGATCAGCCACTTGTCCAACCTACTATCCAATGTGTTATGGAGGTTTATGTCCAAGGTGGTTTGAAGGTCCACCACCTCTCTAAGCTATTTCTATTGAAAAAAGTTGTCTCTATTGTTTGAAGGTCAATTTGTGAATGGAGTGTAGCTACTATGTTTACTACCATGGATGGTTTGGGGTAGAGGTCCACCACTTGTCCTAGTTTTCTTTGTGTTCTACAGGTTTTAGCCGAGGTTGGTTTGAAGGTCCACCCCCTATCCAACCTAGATCTATTGCACAAAGCTATCTCTATTGTTTCAAAGTAAGTGTGTGTGAATGGAGTGTAGCTACTTTGTTTACCACCACGGATGGTTTGGGGCAAAGGTTCACCACTTGTCCAACCTACTATCGATTGTGTTATAGAGGTTTTAGCCCAAGATTGTTTGAAGGTCCACCACCTATCCAAGCTAGCTTCTTTGAAAGAAGCTATCTCTATTTTTTGAAGGTCAATGTGTGAATGGAGTGTAGCTACTTTTTTTACTACCATGGATGGTTTGGGACAGAGGTCCACCACTTTTCAAACCTACTATCTATTGTGTTATGGAGGTTTTAGCCCAAGGTTGTTTGAAGGTTCACCACCTATCCAAGCTAGCTTTATTGAATACTCCCATCTCTAGTCTCATCACATGGATAATTTTGGGTAGAGGTTCACCACTTGTCCAACCTACTATCCATTGTGTATGGAGGTTTTAGCCCAAGTTTGTTTGAAGGTCCACCACCTATTCAAGCTAGCTCCATTGAAATAAGTTATCTGTATTGTTTCAAGGTCACTGTGTGAATAGAGTGTGGCTACTTTGTTTACTAACCATGGATGGTTTGGGGAAGAGGTCCACCACTTGTCCAACCTACTATCCATTGTGTCATGGAGGCTTTAGCACAAGGTGGTTTCAAGCTAGCTCTATTGAAAGAAGCTATCTCTATTATTTGAAGGTCAATGTGTGAATGGAGTGTAACTTCTATGTTCATTACCATGGATAGTATGGGATAGACTTCCACCACTTGTCCAACCTACTATCCATTGTGTTATGGAGATTTTAGCCCAGGGTGGTGTGAAGGTGGCTCACTTGTTCAAGCTATCTATATTATTTCAAGGTCAATGTGTGAATGGAGTGGAAATACTATATCTATTACTATGGATGGTTTGGGACAAAGATCCACCACTTGTCGAACCTACTATCCCTTGTGTTATGGTAGGTTTAGCCCAATGTGCTTTGAAGGTCCAACGCCTATCCAGGCTAGCACTATTCAATAGTCCTATCTCTATTCTATTAAGATCAATGCGTGAATGGAGTGTAGCTACTATGTTTACTACCATGGCTAGTCTGGGGTAGAGGTCAAACACTTGTAAAACCTACTATCCCTTGTGTTATAAAGTTTTAAGACCAAGGTGGTTTGAAGGTCCACCACCTGTCCAAGCTAGCCCTATTGAAAGAAGTTATCTCTATTGTTTGAAGGTCAATGTTTGACTGGAGTGTAGCTACTATGTTTACTACTGTGGATGGTTTGGGGTAGAGATCCACCAATTTTCCAACCTACTATCCAATGTGTTATGGAGGTTTAAGTCGAAGGTGGTTTGAAGGTCCACCACCTCTCTAAGCTATCTCTATTGAAAAAAGTTGTCTTTATTGTTTGAAGGTCAATTTGTGAATGGAGTGTAGCTACTGTGTTTACTACCATGGATGGTTTGGGGAAAAGGTCCACCACTTGTCCTAGTTTCCTTTGTGTTCTACAGGTTTTAGCCCAGGTTGATTTGAAGGTCCATCCCTTATCCAAGCTAGATCTATTGAAAAAATCTATCTCTATTGTTTCAAAGTCAGGGTGTGTGAATGGAGTGTAGCTACTTTGTTTACTACCATGGATGGTTTGGGGCAAAGGTTCACCACTTCTCCAAGTTCGTATCCATTGTGTTATGGAGGTTTAGCCCAAGATTGTTTGAAGATCCACCACCTGTACAAAATAGCTTCTTTGTAAGAAGTTATCTTTATTGGTTGAATGTCAATATGTGAATGGAATGTAGCTACTTTTTTAGCTACCATGGATGGTTTGGGACAGAGGTACAACACTTTTCCAACCTACTATCTATTGTGTTATGGAGGTTTTAGCCCAAGGTTGTTTGAAGGTTCACCACCTATCCAAGCTAGCTCTATTGAATAGTCCTATCTCTAGTCTCATCACATGGATGGTTGGGGGTAGAGGTCCACCACTTGTCCAACCTACTATCCATTGTATCATGGAGGTTTTAGCCCAAGTTTCTTTGAATGTCCACCACCTGTTCAATCTAGCTCCATTGAAATAAGTTATCTGTATTGTTTCAAGGTCAATGTGTGAATAGAGTGTAGTTACTTTTGTTACTAACCATGGATGTTTTGGGGAAGAGGTCCACCACTTGTCCAACTTACTATCCATTGTGTCATGGAGGCTTTAGCACAAGGTTGTTTCAAGATAGCTCTATTGAAAGAAGCTATCTCCATTATTTGAAGGTCAATGTGTGAATGCAGTGTAACTCCTATGTTAATTACCGTGGATAGTATGGGGTAGAGGTCCACCACTTGTCCAACCTACTATCCATGTTGTTATGGAGGTTTTAGCCCGGGCTCGTGTGAAGGTGGCCCACCTATTTAAGCTATCTCTATTATTTCAAGGTCAATGTGTGAATAAAGTGTAAATACTATCTCTATTACCATGGATGGTTTGGGACATAGGTACACCACTTGTCCAACCTACTATCCCTTGTGTTATGGTGGTTTATTCCCAAGGTGGTTTGAAGGTCCACCGCCTGTCCAAGTTAGCACTATTCAATAGTCCTATGTCTATTGTATTAAGATCTATGCATGAATGGAGTGTAGCTACTATGTTTACTACCATGGCTGGTATGGGGTAAAGGTCCACCACTTGTCCTACCTACTATCCCTTGTGTTATAAAGTTTTTAGCCCAAGGTGGTTTGAAGGTCTACCACGTGTCCAAGCTAGCCCTATTGAAAGAATCTATCTCTATGTTTGAAGGTCAATGTGTGAATGGAGTGTATCCACTATGTGTACTACCATGGATGGTCGGGGGTTGAGTTTCACCGTGTCCAACCTACTATCCATTGTGTTATGGAGATTTTAGCCCTAGCTAGTTTGAAGGTCACTCTATGCATGGAGTGTAACTACTATGTTTACTACCATGGATGTTTTGGGACAGAGGTCTACAACTTGTCCAATCTACTAACCATTTTTTACAGAGGTTCTAGCCCAAGCTGATTTGAAGGTCCACCACATTCCAAGCTAGCTCTATTTAATAGTCCTATCTCTAGTTGATGGTTTGGGATAGAGGTCCAACACTTTTCCAACCTACTATTCATTGTGTTATTGAGGTTCAAGCCCAAGGTGGTTTGAAGGTTCACCACCTGTCTAAGTTTGATCTATTGAAAGAAGCTATCTCTTTTATTTGAAGATCAATGTGTGCATGGAGTGTAGCTACTATATTTACTACCATGGAGGGTTTGGGACAGAGGTCCATCACTTGTTCAACCTACTAACCATTGTGTTATGGAGGTTTTAACCCAAGGTGGTTTGAAGTTTCACCACTTGTCAAAGCTAGCTCTATTGAATAATCCTATCTCTACTCTAATAGCATGGATGGTTCTGGGTAGATGTCAATCACTTGTCCAATTTACTATTTCCTGTGTTATAATGGTTTTATCCCAAGATGATTTGAAGTTCTACCAGCTATCTAAGCTAGATGTATTGAAAGAATCTATCTCTATTGCTTGAAGGCCATGTCCAAGCTAGATCTATTGAAAGCATCTATTTATATTGTTTGAAGGCCAATATGTGAATGGAGTGTATACTACGTTTAGTACAAGGGATGGTTTGGGACAGAGTTCCACCACTTGTACAACCTACTAACCATTGTGTTATGCAAGTTTTAGCCCAAGTTTGTTTGAAGGTCCACCACGTGTACAAGGTAGCTCTTTTTAAAGAAGCTATCTCTATTGTTTGAAGATCAATGTGTGCATGGAGTGTAGCTACTATATTTACTACCATGGATGGTTTGGGGCATAGGTCCAACAATTGTCCAACCTTGTAACCATTGTGTTAAGGACATTTTAGCCCAAGGTGGTTTGAAGGTCCACCACCTATCCAAGCTATCTCTATTGAATAGTACTATCTCTACTCTGATAGCATGGATGTCTTGGGGTAGAGGTTCAACACTGGTCCAACTTACTATCCATTGTGTTATCGAGGGTTTAGAACAAGGTGGTTTGAAGGTCCACCACTGTGTCAAAGCTACATCTATTGAGAGTATCTATCTCTATTGTTTGAATCTAGCTTTGTGAATGGAGTGTAGCTACTATGTTTAATACCATGGATTGTTTGCGGTAGAGATTCACGACTTGTCCAACCTACTCACCATTGTGTTACAGAGGTTTTAGCCCAAGGTTGTTTGAAGGTCCACCATCTGACCAAGCTAGCTCTATTGAAAGAAGATATATTTATTGTTTGAAGATCAATGTGTGCATGGAGTGTAGCTACTATGTTTACTACCATGGATGGTTTGGGACATAGGTCCATCACTTGTCCAACCTACTAGCCATTGTGTTATGGAGGTTTTAGCCCAAGGTGGTTTGAAGGTCTAGCACCTATCCAAGCTATCTCTATTGAATAGTCCTATCTCTACTCTGATAGCGTGGATGGTTTGGGATAGAGGTCCAACACTAGTCCAACCCACTATCCATTGTGTTATCCAGGGTTTAGAACAAGATGGTTTGAAGGTCCACCACTTGTCAAATCTAGATCTACTAAAAGAATCTATCTCTATTGTTTGAAGGTCAATTTGAGAATGGAGTGTAGCTATTATGTTTAATACCATGGATGGTTTGGGGTAGAAGCTCACCACTTGTCCAACCTACTTACCATTGTGTTACAGAGGTTTTAGCCCAAGGTTGTTTGGAGGTCCACCATCTAGCCAAGCTAGCTCTATTGAAAGAAGCTATCTCTATCGTTCGAAGGTCAATGTATGAATGAAGTGTAGCTACTATGTTTACTACCATGTATGGTTTGGCATAGAGGTCCACAACTTGTCCAACCTACTAACCATTGTGTTATGGAGGTTTTAGCCCAAGGTGGTTTGAAAGTCCACCACCTATCCAAGCTAGCTCTATTGAATAGTCCTATCTCTACTATGATAGCATGGATGGTTTTGGGTAGAGGTCCAATACTTGTCCAACCTACTATCCATTGTATTATGGAGGTCTTAGCCATGACCTGGTTTGAAGGTCCAGCACCTGTCCAGGCTAGCTCTATTGAATAGTCATATCGCTATTTTTTGAAGGTCAATGTGTGAATAGAGTGTAGCTACTATGTTTACTACCAAGGATGGTCTGGGTAAAGGTCCACCACTTGTCCAACCTACTAACCATTGTGTTATGGAGGTTTTAGCCCAAGGTGGTTTTAAGGTCCACTACTTGTCCAAGCTAGCTCTATTGAATAGTCCTATCTCTACTGTGATAGCATGGATGGTTTCAGGTAGAGGTCCAACACTTGTCCAACCTACTATCCATTGTGTTATGGAGGTTTTAGCCCAAGATTGTTTGAAGGTCCACCACTTGTCCAAGTTAGCTCTATTCAATAGTCCTATCTCTATTGTTTGAAGGTCAATGTGTGAACGGATGGTTTTGGGTAGAGGTCCACCACTTGTTCAACCTACTATCACTTGTGTTATAAAAGTTTTAGCCCATGTTGGTTTGAAGGTCCACCACTTGTCCAAGCTAGCTTGATTGAAAGAAGCTATCTCTATTTTTTGAAGGTTAATGTGTGAATGGAGTGTAACTACCATATTTACCCCCATGGATGGTTTGGGGAAGAGGTCCACAACTTGTCCAACCTATTATCCATTGTGTTTTGTTTTAAGGTCCGCCACTTGTCCAAGCTAGCTCGTTTTAAATGAAACTGCCTAAATTTAAATAATCTCATCTAAATTTGAAATAAAATGCCCAAATTTAAATGATCCTGCCTAAATTCAAATCAAGCTGCTCAAATAAAAATAATCCCACCTAAATCAGATTCACCGTCTCATTTAAATTCAAATTTTCCTATCCAGATTCAAATTTGAAAGCAATTTCTATTAAAAGAATGTCTTTGTCCAGCCTAAATTCAAATCCGCCCTTGTTGAATCACATTTTTTGCATCTATAGCCAAACAAGTTCCACCACTTGCCCAACCAGTAACACCAAGAAAAACCCCAACATTATACATCCACAAAAATTCTAGCTCAAATATTTCATATTTCAGCCATTTGAGAAACAACAGACAAAGAAAATAGCCATCAGCAACTCAACAAAGACCAACCATTTGGCCAAACCAATAATTAATCAATTGACACAAGTAAGTCAACTTGCCATTCATGTTTACTGTTAATACACTAGGTATTTAATATTACACAAAGAATAGATTTGCATATCTCTGTATGTTTGAAATATGTATATTTGCATAGTAATACCATATGTGTATTTGCATAGTAATACCATATGTGTATTTGCATAATAAAAATACTAAACCCTAAAACCTAAAAACGTAAATTATGTCTCTTTGAAAAAAAGAATGATAGAGAATTGATGAGAGAGAGTGCGAGAGAGGGAGAGAGAGAGAGAGAGAGAGAGAGAGAGAGAGAGAGAGAGAGAGAGAGAGAGAGAGAGAGAGAGAGAGAGAGAGAGATGTACGTGTTTTGCTGTGTTGACCTGTTTTGCTGTGTCATTGTGTTCCACACTAGCGACCTGCTTTGCAATAGCGACCTGCTATGTGATAGTGCAACCTGCTCTGTGATGGCGACCTGCTTGACGATGGCAATAGCGACCTGATTTTCTTAGATGGTGATGGCGAATTGTTCTGCGATGTTGAGTTGTTTTGTGATGGTGATACCACTTGCAATAGCAACCTGGTTTTCATATAGTGACCTGCTCTATGATGGCAATCTGCTCGGTGATGGCAGTAACGACCTGCTCCTCTGATGATGACCTCTGCAACAATACCTATTTGGTGTTGTGCATGAAAGTGACCCTAGGTTTGTGTTTTTTGTGTGCAAATCCCACGTAGCAACAAACACGGCCTTTAAGACTAGAGGGATAATGACCTAAATTCTAGTTTGTGCCTCATGGCACGTATGGGACCTAACCTTCAAATATAGCCTGTTTTGAGTTTATTATCCTATTTCAAGTTTAAGTTGCCTGTTCTGTCATAACTTTTGACTGGGAACTCAGAATATAGCAACCAAGGTCTAGGATGAAGCTTGCAAAATAATGTACACACCTAGATAGGTTTCTTAATACCTTTTTCAAGTTAAAACTTTTGGGGTACCCAACTTAAGCATCCTTACACTAAAAAGTCTAGAGAGACACAAGTTTCATATCAGTTTCAAAGGGCACCTACATAGAATTAAAGCACAAAAAGGGATAATTAAGTTGTTCATGTTCCCAAAAGATTCACTTGAAAACCAATCTAGTAACGATGTGATGAAAGGGAAGAATGGTCAGGGAATTTGTGGAAGCAGCATCACTGTTAGACCTTCCTATAACATATAACTTCTTGGCCAAAAGGGTAATCAAAATAGAGACAAGTAACGTTATTAAACCAATCTTAGAATTTTCCATGTTTGATTTTGTTGCTTTCCGAGCCCTTCACATCAGGAAGCAAGATCTTAGCCCAAAACCTACATGACTCACTTGTTCAACATGTAGTCTAACATAGTAGGCCTAGTCCACTATCTTCCACCGGGACCCATCGTCAATTGTCCAACCAGTTTGTTATTGCATTAGTATTTTACCTTCATCATTGGCCATTAAAACTAAGTCCACCAGTTGTCCAAGCTATACTATGGCAACACCCTATCCATTGCCACCACTTGTCTCACCGGCCAACCACTTTGTTTTTGCATTAGTAGTTCATCTTAGTCATGGACCATTAAAACTAGCTGGTACACCACTTGTCCAAGTTGTACTACTCTAACATAGCACTAATTGTCCAACCATTTTGTTCTTGCATTAATATTTCACCTTTGACATTGGCCATTATAATCCGGTCCACCACTTATCCAAGCTATACTTCTAGTAGGCCTCGTCCACTTCCACCACTTGTTCTGCTCGCCAGCCACTTTGTTTCCGTATTAGTAGTTCACCTTAGTCAAGGGAAATTAAAACTAGGTCCGTCGCTTGTCCAAGTTATACTACTCTAACATAGCACTATTGCAACTGGGTTCCACCCCGCCAATTGTCCAACCACTTTGTTCTTCATTAATATTTCACCTTTGGAATTGGCCATTAAAACTAGATAGTAAAACTGGTCCACTATCCACCACTTGGTCCACCAACCAACTCCTTCTTGCATTTGTAGTTCACCGTTGGCATTGGCCATTAAAACTAGTCCACCACTTGTCCAGGCTATACTCTTAGTAGGCCTCATCCACTTTCCACCACTTGGTCTTCCCGCCAACCATTTTGCGTTTGCATTAATATTTCACCTTAGTCATTGGCCATTAAAACTAGGTCCAACACTTGTCCAAGCTATGCTTGAACATAGTAACAAGGGCTACTTGGAGAGTGGAAATTGAAATTGGTCATTAAAAGTAGGTCCACCACTTGTCCAACCTTGCTTACATTTTTAGAAGCAATGACTACTTGGACACTAGGAACCAGGGTCTTGCACTAGTTCACCATGGACAATGAGCTTTGAAACTAGGTCCACCACTTGTCCAAGCTATGTCACTAAAATAGGGAGGGTTTCTTGAGCCAATATCCACCACTTCTCAAACCTTGCTTCCATTGAAACAATTAAGGCCTAATGGACATTGACATGCACGTTCTATAGTACTTTAGTGATTACATTAGAGCTAGGTCCAACCTACTACCTGTTATCTTATGGAGGCTTTAGCCCTAGGTGGTTTTAAGGTACACCACCTCTCCAAGCTAGCTCTATTGAAAGAATCTATCTCTATTGTTTCAAGGTCAATGTGTCAATGGAGTGTAGCTACTATGTTTACTACCATGGATGGTTTGAGGCAGAGGTCCACCACTTGTCCAACCTACTATCCATTGTGTCATGGAGGCTTTAGCACAAGGTGGTTTGAAGTTCCAACACCTGTCCAAGCTATCTCTATTGAAAGAAGCTATCTCTATTGTTTCAAGGTCAATGTGTGAATGGAGTGTACCTACTATGTTTACTACCATAGATGGTTTAAAGCAGAGGTCCACCATTTTTCCAACCTACTATCCATTGTGTAATGGACGCTTTAGCCCAAGATGGTTTAAAGGTCCACCACGTGTCCAATCTAGTTGTACTGAAACAAGCTATCTCTATTGTTTCAAGGTCAATGTGTAAATGGAGTGTAGCTACGATGTCTATTAACATGGAAGGTTTCAAGCAGAGGTCCATCACTTCTCCAACTTACTATCCATTGTGCTATGGAGTATTTAAACCCAAGGTGGTTTATTGAAGGTGCACCAGATGTCCAAGCTAGATATATTGAAAGAAGCTATCTCTATTATTTCAAGATCAGTGAAAGAATGGAGTGGAGCTACTATGTTTACTACCATGGAGGCTTTAGAGCAGACATCCACCACTTGTCCAGCCTACTAAACATTGTGCTATGGAGGTTTGGAGTAGAGGTATTGAAAGAAGCTATCTCTATTCTTTCAAGGTCAATTTGTGAAAGGAGTGTAGCTACTATGTTTTCTACCATGGATGGTTTGGGGCAATGACTACTTGGACACTAGGAAGTAGGGTCATGCACTAGTTCACCTTGGACATTGAGCTTTAAAACTAAGTCCACCACTTGTCCACGCTATGCCACTTAAATAGGGAGGGGGTTCTTGAGCCAATATGCATCACTTCTCAAATGTTGCTTCCATTGAAATAATTAAGGATTACTTGGACATTGAAATGCAATCTCTATAGTCATTTAGTGATGACATTAGAACTAGGTCCACCACTTGTCCAATCTATGTTGTAATATAGTAAGTGGGTCACCATTTATCCACTTTCATTGGGGCTCCTCAAATTGAAAGTTGTTGGACTATTAACATTCATAACCCTCATATCTTTTATAATGGAAATTATAAAATTTTTCTCAAAGAGAAGAACCTATGACTATGAACTTGACAACATATTTTTTTCACTTGCAGGATGGACTTCAAATCTGGGGAGAAAGTACATTTGATTCTTGATAATGAAATTGTTGGTATTGGTTGTGTGTGTAGAATAGATCCAGATTCCACATGTGGTGGTACAAAGATAGGTCAAGGGCCACACCCCTCCATTATCACCAAAAGACGATCTCTCTCTCCTATTGTCCGGCTCCGCTAATATTCTCTCTCTCCTACTCTGCCGCTGCATCATCCGGCCCGGTGGGTTCCTTTGGTATCTCTGTCACACTCCAACCCTAGTGGGCCGCCACAAATATTATCCTCTCTCTCTCTCTTCCAAATATTCTCCCCCTCTCTCTCTCTGCTTGTCCACACTCCAGCCCCGGCGGGCCGTACACCCACCCCCTCTCGTCCACACTCCCTTTGGCCTTAAGCACCACAGCGGGCATTAGGGCAAGCACCATCTCTCTCTCCCTCTATCTCGCTCACCCTCTCTTCCTCTATCCTCTAAACCCCCCCACCATATCCTCTCTCTCTTCCTCCCCCTCACAACCCCTATCTCCCTCTCTCTCTCTCTCTTCCCTTGGTGGGAACCACCCTAAGCCACATAACCTCTCTCTCTCTCTCTCTCTTGTTGACTAAGCACCCCCCCCCCCCTCGTCTCGCCCTCTGTCGGCTACCCCCTCCCAAGCCTCGCGCTCGTCCGCACCCGCCCGCGCGCTTTCTGCCATACACACCCCTTCACAACCCCTATCTCCTCTCCCCTCCCTCACCATCTCCCCCACCCTCATGCTCTCTCTCTTGCGCTCTATCTCGCCCGCAAGCGGCACCCGTCTCCACACCATCGCTCATGCTCTCTCTCTGTACACAGCCCGTGCAGGCGCCGCTTGACACACAATACACACACACACACACACCACCCCCCATTCACCACCCCCCCCCCCCCCCCCCCCCCCCCCCCCCCGTCTCTACATCGCCACAGCACTATCGTAAATCAAAACATCTATATATATATATATATATATATATATATATATATATATATATATATATACACAATAACCCCCCCGTTCCCATGCACGCAGACGCACACACATGTAAATATACACTCACACACCTCTATATATATATATATACATATACACGCACCAACCCATACATACACACACATGCATATACGCACGCACCACACATAAAATTCAAAGAAAACACGAAGGATCTTACTACTACAACACATTAACAAAGAAGGAGAAGCCCGAATCACGCGCCGCCAACAACAAAAAGAAGAAATGCCCCGAAGACATGCCCCGGCCGACCCCGAAAAGACATACGTGCTACACCGATGCACCAGAAACATACCATTTGCTGGTATCATGCAACCACGACGCCATTTTCAATAATTTGTAGGTTAGGCTCATCATTTCTTTACTTTTCACCCAAGCTTTGTGAAATTCCCAATTTGTAAATTCCCTGTCTCTAGGTGATGGTCACAAAGGCCCACCTAGAGGTTTTAATTTTAAAATAACTCCCAAGACAAAGCAAGAGTCAACCACACCGGGCCCATCGCCTTGCTTTGTCTCCCCGATAAGCTTACCCTAATCACACCGGGATTACCATAATCCAACACCTATATGGGGAAGGGGGGTAGTTCATGAGAGGTCAGCACTTGGTAGAGTGTAGTGGGAAGAATTGACATCATTGGAATCACGGGGAGGGGGCTTGTGTGATGGTTTTCTTTGGGAATTGCACTAGGTGAAGGGAGCCACGTCCACCTCTGGACTCCAACGGTTGATGCACACACATATACACGCTCTAGGTAGCAAGCCTCACAAACATTGAGTCGTCTTACCACGGTGTGCCCCCTCGTTGGAAGGAAGGTCATTGTAAATACTACAGAAATATCTACCTCACACCCCCGAGGGTTTTCTTCCTTTGGAAATCTGTGTGTGTGTGTGTGTGTGTGTGTGTGTGTGTGTGTGTGTGTGTGTGTGTGTAAGTTCGCGGTGTTCAAATCATCGTGGTTTGCGTCCTAGCCACTCAAAGATAGGTGGTGCCCCCTGTTCCCTTTATCGTGAGACAGGCTCGAGGCGCGCCATTCAGCCCCCGGCGTTTTAGAGGCCGTCGAGGTTCGGGGTTCGCTTTGCTCCCGTCATTTGGTGCCCCCACTGAGGAGGGTTTCTAACAAACCTTCAGTTTACCGATGGTGGTGAAAGTGACGCACGCCATCAATCATGGACAAATGGCTGAAGGAATTTTCTAACTGGAGGACTGAAGAGGAGGAGACTAAGGAGGCACTAGCTGCCTTCATTGAAGTACTACTGCCAGGCTGCAGTGTCGTCAGTATTCAAGAGGTAGATTCTCCATCTTGTGTTGCTCATTCTAACCACAAATTGAGTGCATCAGGTGGGAGGTCAGTGAAGTGTCATCACTGTTGTCACCCAAAATACACTGTCAATGAGTGCCAGCAACGAAGGCAGCGAAGGGGCTAAAATCATCTACCTCGACATTCATCGCAAAGAAGTCATTCACATCAAAGAAGGAAAGAAAACGGTGAGGCCTCTCTTCCCTAAAGAAACTGCAATCAAAGTTATAACCTTTACTCCAAAATGGCCTAAAGGGGCTGCTCCAGCCAAAGGTAAGGAAAAGGTAAGCCAGTCTGGAAACACATGACCCCGAAGGGAGAAGCATTTGGCCAAGCAAGTGCTTCAAGCTCAGAAAACCGGGTTGTACCCAACTTGCCAAAGAGGAAATCATCCAAAGCTAAGATCGCCTACCGATTTGCACGACGAATGCGAGTGCTACCAATCCACTTCGACAATCCTGAAGAAGAAGTGGTAATAAGATTCCCATGTCCTAGGGAAGAGTGGTTTGGCTACTGCTCTCGCTATTTTGGAAGACGGCTAGAGGATCTTCGTCCTCTCCCTGTACTACTGATCCGATCCTATCACAAATTTTTGTTTACTGTATTTTGTTGGTTTTCCTTGCTTCTAGAAGTTTACAATAAAATAAAGAGTGAGAACAACCTCTTGGAAAAATTAAAAAAAATGATTTGATGGGAATTTTTTCTTGACTTGTTCATCGGAGGTGAAAGGTAGAGGGAGAACCCTTCCTTTTCCACATTGAGACCTTCTCTAAAAATCAGCCATTAGTCTTCTCACCCTCCCCTCCTTCCTCCTCTCTCTCAAGCTGAAAAAACCATCACAAATTCCTCTTCTAATCACCTCTCAAGTCATGCTTAATCTTGTTGTAATTCATAAGTTCTCATTCAACCCCTTTCTATTATTACTAGATATGTATTGATTTTATTTAGATTCTTTACATTTTAAAATAAGGAAGCTCTTGGACTCAAGCTATGGAGGAAGGAGTGAAGACAACACAAGTGATGATGGAGCCAATTAGTTGCAAATTGGTCAACAAATCACTTGGAAGGAGCTTCTTCATTGGTCGAATGTCCCTAATCAAGCTTCATTTGTACAAATTACACTTGGATCTTAACCTCACTCCTAATCACTCTCTTTCCTATATAAAGAGGCCTTCCCCTTTGTAATTTCAAGCCTCCCTTAGCCCTATTGAGTCTTTGTATCACTCACCATGAGCCCATAAAGCTCATTCATTCACTCTATTCTTGCACATTCTAGAGTGCAAATTGTTTCATGCTAGTAACCTCCCCTCCTCTTACTTATGTTAATTAAGAGAAATCTTTTATGTGTGTGAGAGTGCTTGATGTGATTTTGTCTAATCCTTGAGTGGTTGTTTAGTAATCTACATGCTATTTGTGTTGGGAGTGTTTGAAGTTATCCATTCCTTGTACACACACTAAGGTTAATGCTTCATTCATAGTGATCTCTCTCTCTCTCTCTCTCTCTCTCTCTCTCTCTCTCTCTTTGTGTAGCGGTCCTAGTCCACGCTTCCAAGACTAGGTGGTGCCCTCATCTCATTTCCATTGTGCCGTAATGGAGTTTGTTTTGGTGTAGAGGCCGCCATTCCAAATTTCCTTCGTCAGAAATTGGTGCCCCCATTGAGGAGTTCTCCAGCAGCACTCTGTCAATCCTATGAAGGAAGATCCATCAAATTCTCTGAGACTTCCACTATGGTCTCCCCAAGAAGCTCGAGAAAAGAAGCGTCTTTATCGACAAACGGCACATATGCGGGTAAAGAGAGTTAACTACACACACCCTTCTTTGCTTCAAGGAAAATCTTGTAGTCATCAAGTCCCTAGGTCAAAGCATTGTGTTGAGTGCTTTGTGGCTAGTGTGAAGACACTTCCTTTGAAGCCTCAACTTCAGGTGGTGAAAGCACTCTCAAACTCGGGTATTAACAAGTTTTTGGAGGGGGAGCTACACATCAATGGGGTGAGGTATTGGCAAGAGGCTACATATGGTGATGCACTCCAACTACTACTAGCAAGAAGGCTCAAGGTGGTTGAGAGGGTAGCCATTGAACCCTATGAACTCTACAAAGATGAAGATGGTCACACCAAAGCTAGGCTAATCACTGGTGAGCAAATTCTTCGCATCTCTCAAATGGTGGGATCCAAGAGAGCTCAACTTCACTGAAGTGCTTCATGGAAGTTTTTATTTAATGCACCAATGAATAATCCCATTTTCTACAAATTTCAATCAGTTCAGAATATTAGGGTGAATGTGCGCATTGATAGAAAGATTTTTTTCCAACAAAGATTGGTCTTCTATTTTGGAGATGAGAGGTTGAGAGAGATATTGTTGTCCCCTGACCCTATAATATTTCCTATTTTGGAGTATAATGTATCTTTTGATGTTCACATCTTCATCTTTCTTTAAGCATACTCCATGAATCATAGGGATCTATATGGACCTTTCCAACCTCTTGCTAGACAAACTGTGCATATAATAGCTAGCACAAAGCTTAGGTTCCAAAACATCATAAGGAACTTACTAGGCCCTCGTCGTCTAGCTGAGATTAATGCATCTATCAATCCATTTATTCTACCCTTAATAAGATATGATTTGGACCTAGACGTTTTCATCTTTGTGTTGTATTGAGAGGAAGGCAACCCAATTTATGATGGCTTTCCCTAATTTTTTTGGGCGTCGTGGGGAAAATGCTGGGGATTTTTTGGATAACTTGGAGATGGCTTTCCTTGTCTCTGGGAGGGATGACGAAGCATTAAAATTCAGAGCTTTTCCTTTGGTGCTCAAAGAAGAAGCTAGGGTATGGTTCCAGGCTCTAGATCCAACCCAAAGAGCTGATTGGGAGGGATCGAAGGCGGATTTACTACGAAGATTTCAACGAGCCAATTCGGCAGAAGAACTATGGCAACGGCTTCTGGCCCTTCATCAAGTTGAACCTCATGGTTATGGAACCTATGAGGAAGGTTTTTAGAAACTTTGGGGGCAATGGTCAGACTCACTAAACCCTGGTGAGCGAGCTCCCAATTGCCTCCAAAAGGATCGATTTATCTCAGGATTGTACCCATTGCTAAGGGAGAAGGTAAAGAGCAAATTTCCAAATACTTTTGAAGATGCCTTAAGAATTGCTAGGGAAAAGAATAGAAAGATTCGCTATCAAGCCCAAGCTGGCCAGCTAGCTTTGGGAGGCAATATCACAACTATGGAAGCTTCTCACATACCTCCAGATGTGCCTAATGCACCAGACCTCAATAGAGGTCAACAAGAAGATATACTCCAACAAATAAACAATCTCACAAACCAGCTAGAGGGGTTGGGAGTAAATCTTGTGCAGGGTGCAAGAAGGCCTATTGAGGGAAATGGTGGGAATCGGCCACCAATGCGACGTCAAGCAAGGGAAATGTTGTGTTACAATTGTGGGAAAAATGGCCACGGCATGTATAATTGCCCTCATCCCAGAAGATATGACTACCCTCTCAGAGGTCCTTGACAACAAGTAAGTCCTCCCCATGCTAGAGCTCAAGCACAAGAGCAACCGCAACCTCAAATTTTGCAGCCACCTCGTGCTCAAGCTCAAGCCCCTGCTACTCAACCAAATGTGAGCATCATAAGGATGGAGGAGGTCCTCAAGGGCAGAAGCAACCAGGAAGAAATAGCTAAAGGGAAGATGAAGATAGATGAAGTGGCTACAATGCCTATCAAACGTGTGCGTGTCCAAGATGAAGTAAGTAAAGAAACAAGCAAGGATGCAAGCAATGAAGCAAGTACATCTCGAGCAACTAAAGATGAAGCCAAGAAGAGAAAGACCCGTACTAGGTCTCAAATTGACATCTCTGATTTCCCTATGGGATCTCGGACACAACCTTATGACTTGACAGCTGATGTGAGTTCTCAAGGACCAAAGATTATTTGGCTACAACTACTTCATATCTCCCCAAAGCTTCGACGACAAAGGTCAAAAATGGTAAGCTAGTAAGTGTAATCAAAGCATATGGTCTCAAGGATATAGTGCCTTTGGTGGAGGCTCAAATCAAGGGACAACGGATTCCAAAAACTTACATTGACAATGGAGCAGAGGTCTGTGTCATGACAGAAAAGCTAATGCATCAATTGGGCTTAGAGGTAATGGAATCATCAAACTTTAGGGCAAAAATGGCCAATAATGTCTCTGTCACTTGTGTGGGTGTAGTGAAAGCTTTGAGAGTTTCTGTTTTTGGAATCACTACAGAGGTTGATGCTTATGTGATGCCAGTAAAGGGAGAAGGATATCCCCTTATTTTAGGACGACCTTGGCTCATGGGTATAGGAGCTAGGCAAGATTGGGCAATAGGAGACTTGGAGTTGAGGCCTCGCGTGGGTGGCCATAGTTGGAAGGTGGTTTATAACTTGAAGAATGGGCGACAAGAGAACCTTGAGCTAGAGACGTTGTGAGCAGGATGAAAACACACACAGCGCCTCTATAACGACCTGACACACACTCTTGGAAGGATATACACACACACACTATGGGGCACCACTCGGCTTACACAACACACCTGGCCGAGACAGGGAACACACCTTTGGAGTGAGAGGAGAGAGACTATCCACTTGCCCACTCCACAGACTCACACACACACACACACACACACACCCAAAAAACTCAGCTCAAAAGAGGAGAATTTTTGATGTTTAGATACAATTGAGCTTGGGCCAACACCAATGGGGCAAATAGCTCACACAATATGGGTAAAAGAAGCCAGATACAATCACAAACTAGAGCAGAAACTTCGCTCATAGGAGAAACTTACACAGAAAAACATCAAGAAAAGAGTGAGGAATTTGGCAAAATGGACAGCACCATCGCGTCTGGAACGGCCCAAAACACTAGTCTACAATGTCAAAGTGCTCAAATCCGACCTCGGATGAGCAGTTTACGGCCAAAACAAGCTCCAAAATGAGCAAAAACACACCTGTGGCTGTTCCTCCCCTCTTCTCCACGTTTTCTCTGGTCTTCTCTCTGTTTTCTCATTTCCCACACTTAGCTTTATTAGTTGGACACCCTTGGCCTTTTAGATGACCTCAAACGGACCCCGGACAAGCCAAAAACTGACCTCGTAGTGCATAGTTGTCACCCTGTTACATCCATACGCACACCTGGCACTCATTTCTTTTCAATAATGCGTCTCGCAACCACGTGAAGTGGCCCCAAAAAGTGGTCCTAATGATGACCTTTCTGCATAACTCTCACAAGAAAACACCACTTTGTGTCCGTATTCATCCACATGCAAATATTGACCCCGTTAGCCCTCCTGACGCCACTAGATGCCATCTGACGCACCTGCTTACCTCGTGTCGTCGGCCCGCGGATAGCTTCCTCGAGAAGTTTTACGGGCTATAAACTCCTCATTATTGTAGAAAAAACATACTGGTACTGGCAATAGTGAAAATCGATGCACTATGTACATGCTGTCCTACCTGTACAAATGTGGGCCCCACGTGACCACGTGGCTATGGAAATTGGGTAATGATTTATTCGATGCACCATGCATGTGTATGTACATATGCGCAATCCCTTGCTCAGAAAAACTCTTGACATAATTTGCCCATCCCCTAGCCTGCTAGATCATTCATGATCAACAGCAGCAAAGAGAGATATGAGACTCGCAGCATCACAGGTCTCCTCATCCTTCACCAACATTGCTTGCTCCATAGACAGCTCATCTTGCTCCACCATCATCAATCTAGCATGATACAATTTAAGACGCAATCCATTTACCCTTGACTTATGTAGAACACCATCCAGGCTAGCCAACTGATATGTGCCATTTGGAAAACACTCCACTACCTTGAAAGGGCCTTCCCACTTAATTTGAAACTTCTTTTGGAAGGTGTTGTCCAGCTTACTGTTGTAGCGCAAAACCAAGTCATGTTTCTTGATACCCTTACTTTTGACCTTTTCATTTATCTTTGCCAAAGCCTTATCCTGCATCTGCCCATAATGCTCCAATGCGCTCATCCTATCTAACTGGACCTCTTGTAACTACAAGAACCTCTCTTTGAATGCATCACTAGGCGGCCCAAGCAACTTCTCTAACATCTTGCAACTCTACCTCCACAGGCAATAGTGCTTCCTTTCCATACACCAAATGAAATGGAGTAAACCCTGTACCTGTCTTCACCGAAGTACGGTAAGCCCATAATGCACTAGGCAATTCCAAATCCCAATTCTTTCCTTGGTGCTCTATCACTTTAGAAAGAATTTGTACCAACTCACCATTGAATCTTTAATTTAAGTCATTACACTGCGGGTAATAAGGAGTGGTATGCTGGTGCCTAATCTTCATCTTTGTGCATAAGAAGTCTAGCAGTTTAGCTCTAAATCCTGGCCCCTTATCTGAAAGTAGCTCTAATGGCACCCCAAACTTGCAACATATTTCATCATACACAAATTTTGCCACATCCTTTGCAGTGATCTATTTTACTGCTATAGCCTCTGCCCATCTAGAGAGATAGTCCACTACCGTCAAGATATAGCTTTTGCCCCTGCTTGTGATAGGTAACGGGCCTATTGCATCAATCCCCCACTTTTCAAACACATCAAACGCCATAATGGTTTTTCGTAGCTCTAGCTTCAACACTCTCTTCCCAAATGCTTGACACCTATTGCAATACCTACACCAATGGTGAACATCCTTGTGCAAACTAGGCCATACATACCCCTCTTGCAAAATCTTATGCAACGTGATCTTTAGAGAAAAATGGCCACCACATGCGCCTTCATGATTCTCTTCCAACACTCTTTAAAGCTCCTCCCGCCAAGGTACACATCTCAACACGAGATCAGCCCCTTTCATGTATAAGACATCACCAATCAATTTGTACCTGTATGCTCTACGCACAAAGCCATACTTCTTAGACTTATGAATCTCCTTTGGAATGATTCCTGTTAGCAAAAACTCCTCTTCTTGAGCCAAACTTTCCTGGCCATGATAAAGAGGTAAAGTGATCCTCAACACAAATAGGTCCCCAATCATGCCTTGAGCTGCTTCATGTGCCTCTCCATTTAGAGCACGTTCAATGTGTCTGATGCTCCATGCTTCAAACTTTTTTAACAAGCCTTTAATTCTGAAGCACATTTCCTTCAATGAGGTGTTCTTGCTCTTCCACACACCCAGCACTTGCTTCACCACTAACAAAGCATCACCTTTTATGCTCAACCTTCAAACCCCATGCTTCAAACAAATGTGTAATCCGGCTTCCAGAGTAGCATATTCAGCCTCATTGTTACTATGAGCATCCAATTTGAACCCTCTCTTGCATACTAGTTTCCCCTGTGGATCATAAAGTGTTATACCCCCTGAAGCTGCATCATGGCTCTTTCTGTATGAACCATCAAAGAACAACACATGTGCATTGCTGATCTGTGGCACTTCTTCAACTACCTTTCTCACCACCTCTTCCTTAACAATAAGGGGATTCTCCTTGTAGGTCAACAAATCAGCTAGGGTAGCCCTTGTACTATCTTCCACTAGAAAAGAGATCTCAAATTCTTGCAGCTCAATTACCCATTTCTTCACCACATTTGACATGTTAGTACCATTAATTAACTGTGGCAAAAAGGCATAACTCGTCAAGAAAACAAAAGGCCGTGGTAGCAAGTAATGACGAAATCGCTGACAAGCAAATATTACACTGGCCATCACTAGCTCTACTTCCGAGAATTTTCTCTCTGCTACCAGCTTCACACGGCTTGCACAATACACTGGCCTCATATAATGGCTGCCCTTCCCCTTTTGCAATAGCATGGCTCCAATAGCATCCTCCCCTACTGATGGATTTACATAAAACACTTGCTCCCAATCAGGAGCCTGCATGGCTGACAACCCCCCTAACACCTCTTTCACCTCTTGAAACACTTCTTCACAGTTTTCATCCCATTGCAATGGATCATGCTTTGCCACTTGTTGTAATGGATAAAGAATCTGAGAAGACAATGGAATAAACCTTGCCATGTACTTCACTTTGTGTATAAAGGTTGCCAATTGCTTTGTAATCGTAGGTGATGGAAGAAGAATAATAGACTTAACCTTGTCTGGATCAGCCTCAATGCCATTTTCTGACACCATGTGGCCCAATAAATTCACCCTTGGCTGTGCTAGATGACATTTCTTTGGATTTAGTTGTCCTCCACATTCATCATATCGAGCCAATACCATCTGCAGCTTCTCATGGTGTTCAACCCTACTGCTATAAACACAGAAGTCATCCATAAAAGCTTTAACACAACTACCAATGAATGGTTCCAACACCCAATTTGCTCTCTCTTGATAGAAAGAAGGTCCATTTGACAACCCAAATGGAAATACTGTGTAGCAATAGCAGCCCCATGGCGTAATAAAAGTTGTCTTTGTGCGGTCTTTAAGAGCAATCTTCAATTGAAAATAGCCTGAAAAACCATCACACACACTGTACCTCTCATAACCTGCCACTGAATCCAAGATCTGATCAATGAATGGAAGAGGATATGGATTCTTCTTAGTGGCTACGTTTAAGGGTTTAAAATCTACACAAATTCTCCACTTCCCATCCTTCTTTGGACTGAATACAACTGGACTCACCCATTCTGTGGTCTCCACAGGGACTATGAACCTTGCCTTCAATAACTTGTCCACCTCTTCTCGCAAGGCTTCCATTTGCTCTTGACCCATATTTCTTAGCCTTTGCCGCACTGGCTTAGCACCTTCTTTCAGCTCTATATGCATTTCTTCGCCCTTGAACCCTCTGATCTCTTCATATGAAGTAATGAACAAATCAGGAAAACTAGCTAGCATGTGCAAATATATATCCTTCTGCATAGCTGAGAGGTCTCCACTGATCATTTGTGTCATCAATTCCTGCTTCTTTGACAACTCAACCTTGGTTTGCATCAGCCCTTCAATCACTTCATAAGGCCCTTCACTTTCATCTTCAACCTCATTCGCAAATGCAACTAAACCAAACTCCTGGATTTCTTTGTCCATCAAAAGAAATGCAACATCAGCATCCTCATCACTGCTGGTAGTGCTATCACTGTCCTCATCTGTCACCGTGGAAGAGTCTTCATCACTAGACTCATCCTCATCTTCATAAAGCTCCTCTAATCGTTTCCTTGTGTCCATATTATAAAGCTTCTTGGTACCTGTCTTTCCATAGAGGCTAATCGTACCATGTCGCCAATCTTGAACAGCTCCCACTGCACGTAACCATGGTCTGCCCATTATAATAGGATATGCTCCCAACCCTGCTGACATCACATGAAAATCAACCACTCCCTTTTCATCATATGTCTCCACTTCTAAGCTCTTTACAACACCCAAGCATTTTACTTTTTGATGGTTTTCCAATCTGATCCGAAACCCTGACACCCCAGCCACTGTGAGACCCATCTTCTCAACGCATGAGTGTGTTATAACCATGGTCTGCCCATTATAATAGGATATGCTCCCAACCCTGCTCGCATCACATGAAAATCGACCACTGCCTTTGCATCATATGCCTCCACTTCTAAGCTCTTTACAACAATCAAGCATTTTCCTTTTTGATGGTTTTCCAATCTGATCCGAAACCCTGACACCCCAGCCACTGTGAGACCCATCTTATCAACGCATGAGTGTGTTATGACGCATATTTGGGCTCCTCCATCCACATAACCTTGTCCCAAATTTTTCATTTTATGCCACACATCTACTATTGGACAAATGTCAGGAAGCTCATCCATTGCCAACACCTTTACTGAACCTCTCTCTGGCTCTTTCTCCATAGGGTTAACCATCCTCTTCCACTGTCGCTTTAGCTTAGGCACCATCTCTATAAGCTGCCCAAAAGTAACATCTGCCTTCCTGCTCGTCAGATCCTCCTTTAAGTCATAGCTTAATTGCCCATCCCCTAGTGGAAAATCTGAAACATGAAACTTTCGATGAGCTCTCCTTTTCCTCTTGGCCTTGACATCCTCGCCTTCATGGCTCTTTCCTTTCTTCTTACTAGGACCTGAGGCACTTCTTCCTTCCTTATCCTCTGTGGTCCTCTTCCCAATAGGCATCACTAATGTATCCTCTAGCTTTGATGCCTTCTCCAAGGTGACTACACTTAGCACTTTTGTCTTTCCCTTTTCCTCCTGGGTCAGTCCACTGGTTCCTTCGTCTCCCTTAATTTCGATGCCATAATCATTTGACCTAGTTAGCACCTGTCTTGGCAATGGATACATGTCTCCCCCCATCCTTGGTGGCTTATCACATTGCGGGCTGATGTGACCCAACTCTCCACAATTATAACATGTGGGCATCTGCCTCCAGTACCTACCATTGCTTTGTCCAACACCATTCCTAGGTCTTTCTTCACCTCCTGGCTGATTTGCATACCTCCCTCGACCTCGATTATTTCCCACTTGACCTAGCATGTTTAGGCTAAGATTCTTCATCAAATCTACCACTTGCCTCATGTCTTGCCTTAGCCCATCATCTTGCACCGATGTAGTGACCACTGCTAGCATAACCTGAGTAGTAACAGGAACCACTGGTTCATGATGAACCCCTGACATGCAACCTTGTAAAGACTCTATAGGCTGAAATTCAGACCTCATTGGCAACGACTCCACCCCTAACTGGCTCATTTTCCTCAGCTTCCACTCTTTGTTCCTTGCTACCTCTAGTGCATCTTCATATGTCCTAGGCTTCTTTAGCTCCACTCTCCAACGTATATTCTCCCAAAGATCAGCCAAGAACCTGTCCTTCTTCCTCATGTCAGGCGGGGGTACCTGTGGTGCTAAGGCCTTGCACATCTGCTCCCATGCCAATGAGAACTTACGTATGTACGCATCTACTGGCTCACCTTCCTTTTGCACCAAACCTTGTACTTCTTGCCACACTTTGTTAGGATCTTCTATCTTCACAAACTCCACTTCCAACCCATGCCTTAGATTGTCCCAACTCAATCTTACAGGTGGATCCGCTGCACGCAACTCCTCTTCAAATGTTTTGGACCAAACTCGTGCATCACTCTTCAAACAAATTTGGAGAAGGCGTAACATCTGCGCAGGGTCATGAATCTGGTTGCTAATGCAGGCACCTCCATCTTTTCCAAAAATTCTTCCACATCTTCATCACTTCTTCCATGAAACTCCGGATAAGAGAAAGCCATGGCTACCCAAGTTACAATGCTTTGAGAACCCCTTTGAACACACGTGCAAGAACCCAAAACTTTTGACTACCCAATCCCCAGAAACTTCAATGGAGCTCAGCTTTAGATAAGGACAAACACATGCACATCAAATGAGTTTTCATAGTTGATCATCGGAATTACAACAGGCAAAGGACATTCCAGGATCTCTCATAATCTTCTTGGCCCGAACATAAAGACTATGAGCTGTTGGAAAAAAATCTTCCTGGACACATGAACATTTATCTGGATTCTTTGAGTTAAATGAAAAGGAGTGAACTGAGGTCCATTTTGATCATCCATTAAAGCCAACCATGCAGCTCCCAAGAAGGCACACCTGACTTAACCTCTGATTTTGCCAAAATTTCAGCAGCATAACAGCATAAATGGCTCAAAAGACCAAAAAACTAGCCATCATAACTTGGAAAAATTTTGACAGAGTTTCCCCATAAGTAGAGCAGTGTGAACCCAAAATATAGACTGCATGTATATGTATGCATAAACTGTCAACAATAGAACCCGAGCATCAAATAGGACTCACTAGTACATAGCCTATGGCGAGGTCACAAAAAGGGTGCTCCAGCTACCTGTATCACCGAAAGGATCTCCATATTTGAGAATCCCCCAGCTCAATAAAAACCTCACGCTATCGACCCTCACACAAGGCTAATGCAAATTGCGTATAGTCAAGTCTCAGAAATGACTATCTTCCAAACCAAGTCTCAGAAATGGCTGGGACTACCAAATACAACCAAGTATGGCTCCACAAATGCGTATCATGGCAGTTTCCACAAGTAACGTACAATCCAGCAGACAATGCGCTCAAATAGGCGCCAAGTGATGCATACCCACAACAACTGCAAGTGAAATCACTGCTAGTATATCACTGTACTCTAGCCACGTGTACCTGTGTGAATCACTTGTACCTGAACCTATCCCTGTAACCTATAACCTATAATCTGCAACCTGCAACCTGTAACCTGTAATCCCCAATCTCGAAGCTCGAAGCTCGAAGCAGAAGGTACTCGAAGAAGATCCTCCGTGGGGGGCGCCAAAAGAATGTGAGCAGGATGAAAACACACACATCGCCTCTATAATGACCCGACACAAACTCTTGGAAGGATATACACACACACGATGGGGCACCACTCCGCTTACACAACACACCTGGCCGAGACAGGGAACACACCTTTGGAGTGAGAGGAGAGAGACTATCCACTTGCCCACTCCACAGACTCACACACACACACACACACACACACCCAAAAAACTCAGCTCAAAAGAGGAGAATTTTTGATGTTTAGATACAATTGAGCTTGGGCCAACACCAATGGGGCAAATAGCTCACACAATATGGGTAAAAGAAGCCAGATACAATCACAAACTAGAGCAGAAACTTCGCTCATAGGAGAAACTTACACAGAAAAACATCAAGAAAAGAGTGAGGAATTTGGCAAAATGGACAGCACCATCGCGTCCGGAACGGCCCAAAACCCCAGTCTACAATGTCAAAGTGCTCAAATCCGACCTCGAATGAGCAGTTTACGGCCAAAACAAGCTCCAAAATGAGCAAAAACACACTTGCGGTTGTTCCTCCTCTCTTCTCCATGTTTTTTTTTGTCTTCTCTCTATTTTTTCAGTTCTCACACTTAGCTTTATTAGTTGGGCACCCTTGGCCTTTTAGATGACCTCAAACAGACCCCGGACAGGCCAAAAACTGACCTCGCAGTGCATAGTTGTCACCCTGTTGCATCCATACGCACACCTGGCACTCATTTCTTTTCAATAATGTGTCTCGCAACCACGTGAAGTGGCCCCAAAAAGTGGTCCTAATGATGACCTTTCTGCATAACTCTCACAAGAAAACACCACTTTGTGTCCGTATTCATCCACATGCAAATATTGACCCCGTTCGCCCTCCTGACACCACTAGATGCCATCTGACGCACCTGCTTACCTCGTGTCGTCGGCCCGCAGATAGCTTCCATGAGAATTTTTACGCGCTATAAACTCCTCATTGTTGTAGAAAAAACATACTGGTACTGGTAATAGTGAAAATCGATGCACTATGTACATCCTGTCCTACCTGTACACATGTGGGCCCCACGTAACTACCTGGCTATGGAAATTGGGTAATCCTTTATTCGATGCACCATGCATGTGTATGTACATATGTGCAATCCCTTGCTCAAAAAAACTCCTGACAACGTCATCTGATGAGTGGAGCTCAAGTGGATGCTCCTCATCCATGGACGAGGAAGAGAGTTCAAGTGAAGAGAGTAATAGCACTCGCAAAGTCATGGGCGTCACCATAAAGGAAACTACCTCATCAGAAGACAACCCAAGGATCCAAATGGAGAATGTGTGGGATGCCAGCCTAGAGAAGATGTTATCCAAGGATATAAAGGAAAAAGAAAAGGAGGGTTATGTAAATGTTCTCAAGAAGCATGCATCATTGTTTATTTCTGATTACACTCACATTACAGGTGTCACTGCAGTGAAGCATCATATCCATCTAAAAGAAGGAAGCAAGCCAGTAGTACAAAAACTAAGAAGATTAGGAGTTGTGCAACAAAATGCACTGTTGTTCGAGGTGAAGAGACTCTTAGAAGCAGGATTCATATACCCAGTAGAAGATTCAGAATGGGTCTCCCCAGTAGTGGTGAGGCCAAAGAAGAATGGTAAATGGCGAGTGTGCGTGGATTACAAGCCACTAAATGCTGCAACAAAGAGGGACCACTTCCCTCTCCCATTTCAAGATGAGATTCTAAATGAAGTAGCAGGCCATGAGCGATACACAGTGTGTGATGGCTACTTTGGCTACTTTCAAATACGCATTGTAGAGGAGGACCAGAAAAAGACTACTTTCATCACACCATGGGGCTGTTTTGCATTTCGAGTCATGCCTTTTGGTCTCACCAATGCTCCAGCCACCTTTCAATGATTCATGAACATGGTCTTCCAACCTTACTTTGGTAAGTCCATAAGGGTTTTCATAGATGAATTTTGTATTTATAGCTCCAAAAGTATGCATCTCGGCAAGATTGATGAAGTATTTACTCTTTTAGCTAAGCTGGGTGGACAACTAAACAAGGACAAATGTCACATTGGGGAAAGCAAGGTTACACTATTGGGGCATGTAGTGTCCATTGATGGAATCGAGGTAGATCTTGAAAAGATAAAAACATTGCTAAATCTACCTTCCCCAATTTCCATAAAACAATTAATCTCTTTCTTGCAAAAGCTAAGATATTTGAGTAGATTCATACACTTACTCTCCCAAGTGATATTTCCTCTACAACAGCTGACTCGTCAAGAGACGTTTGTTTGGAGTGAAGAAAGTGATGGGCATTTTAGAGAGATTAAAAAAATGTTAGGGTCACTCCCTGTAATCCTCCAACCTTGTTGGGAAGAAACATTCTTTGTAAACCCTAGTGTGGGAGAAGAGGCCATTGGTGCTGCCCTCCTACAAAAAGATCCAAAAACATCCTTTATGAGGCCTGTGTATTTTGCTAGCCGACTCATGGAAAACACAGAGAAGGGCTTCACACTGATGGAATAGCTAGTGTTAGCTCTCATGTTTGCGGTAACCGAATTTCGGCCATACTTGCTGCCGAAGAGGTTTGTAATTATCACTGTGGAGGATATGTTTCCCTATGCACTACAACATATGGAAATCTCTGACAAAATAGCAAAGTGGGTGGTGCGACTTCAAGAGTTTGATTATACAATACAGGTTAAAAGAACAACTCGAGCATGCTTAGCTGACATTTTAACAAACAAGTGCTATGAAAAAGTTTTCCATTTGAAGAGAAAGGAACTTCCACCACCTCCAGCTCTAGAGGCTTTGGTCAATGCTTATAGCCTCTACTTTGATGGAGCATACAAGAGAACCAAGGATAAGGCAGCTGCAGGCATCGTGGTCTTATCTCCATTGGGAGAGAGGATCCATGGTGAAGGGATCACTTTAGAAGATGTCCACTCCAACAATGAATCAGAATATCAAGCTCTAATTCATGGCCTTTGTTGGTGCCTCGATAATTCAATTAAGAGATTAAATGCTTTTGGTGACTCCATGCTTTTGGTAAGCAAATGCAAGGTACATGGGCTTGCAAAAAATGCCAGTCTCTCTACTAAAATGAGAGAAGCCAAAGCTCTTATGAGGAGATTTAGGGAGGCACAAGTACATCATGTGCCAAGAGACCAGAACAAGGATGCAGACCACCTAGCATCATCGAAGTTAAATGAGTCAATAGTGGGAGCAGTGGCCATCAAACTTCTACTTCAGCAAGGCAAGGAGGACTTAGAAGATATTATGCACATTCTGGAGCAAGGAGAGGCTCCTAAACACTTGAATGCAGGGGAAAGGCGATGGTTAGCTAAGAAGGCTACCAGGTATCGCATAGTAAATGATAACTTGTATTGTCTTGGTAAGGATGGTGTGCTTAGGAGAGTGCCTTTGAAGAGTTAAATTGAAGAGATTTTAAAAGCTTGTCACGATGATATGTGCGGAGGACACTTTGCACACGATGTCACTAGTAGAAAGGTTCTACAAGCTGGGTTTACTTGGACAAGTCTTCATCATGATGTCAAATACTGGTGTCAAACATGTGATGAATGTCAGAAAGCAGGAGCACGACGGCTCATAGCTGAACCTCAGAACCCAATAAAGGTATATGGGCCCTTTGAGAAGTGGGGAATTGATGCCATAGGGCCTCTACCATGCACTCAGTCAGGTAAAGAGTACATCATCATGGGAGTAGAATACATGACTAGATGGGCTGAGGCTATGCCAACCAATAGAATTACTGCTAAGGATGTGAGTCAGTTCATCTTTGACCACATCTGTTGCCGGTTTGGCACCCCTCTCGAAATACTATCTGATAGAGGACCAGGGTTTAGAGCAGACTTGGTAGGAGAACTCATGCAGAAGCTAAATATTCAACATCAACACTCTACTCCTTACTACCCTCAGTGCAATGGTTTGGTGGAAAAGGTAAATGGAATCATTTGCAAAATTCTCACCAAACAAGTACATGCCAGGCACCAAGATTGGGACAAACACCTGAATGGAGCTCTATGGGCCTATAGAACCTCCTTCAAAACCACATTAGGGTACACACCCTTTCATTTGGTTTATGGAAAGGAGGCGCTTTTGCCCATTGAAGTGAAGTTAACAAGTCTTCGAATATTGGGTAGCCAGGTAGGCTCTCAAAAGGAGAAAGTACATCAAAGGATCATGGATCTAGAGAGGCTACAATTGGATCGTGAAGAAGCCATCAACCACTATTCTCAAGAAGCAGAGAAGCGCAGAGAAAAGTTCAACAAAAAGCTAGCATCCAAAGACATCAAAAAGGGATCTCTGGTGCTTCGATATGACAATCGCTTCAACACTTGTAAGGATGGAAAGTTTCTTTTTCGATGGGAAGGCCCGTTCTTGGTCACCAAAAAGTTCAAAAATGGCTCTTACAGACTTCAAGACATTGATGGTAAAGTGCACAAGACCAGGACAAATGGATGGCGTCTAAAGCCTTATCACATCAGGATAAGGTCAGCTCAAGATCAAAGAAAGTTGGCTAGAGGCATAAATACCCCTAGCCAGGTTTGGGGGGGCTATGATCCGATCCTATCACAAATTTTTGTTTACTATATTTTGTTGGTTTTCCTTGCTTCTAGAGGTTTACAATAAAAGAAAGAGTGAGAACAACCTCTTGGAAAAATTAAAAAAATGATTTGATGGGAATTTTTTCTTGACTAGTTCACCGGAGGTGAAAGGTAGAGGGAAAACCTAGTGGTAAAGGGAAGGGAAAATATGTAAATGTGAAAAGAAAAGATATGATGTGGTTGTGGAGCCATGCGCCCATGATTCAAGGGTCATGAGTGGCTCATATCATCATGGCTTTGGAGCCATATGATGATTCAAACAGATGGGACCCAAGTGGAAGACTTGGTAAAGACAGGAACCAGACACATGATTTTGCTGGATTTTTAAAAAATACTTCCACTCCGATCCAAGAAAAGTTGTCTTCATCAAAGCTGTAGCTGATGAGCTGGAAATTCTGACCATATTTTTTTTATAATTTTTGCATCTACGGTCTAGGAGATATGGCCAAAATGGCGGACGCCAATTTTTTCAACTGTGGTGGAGACCACCCCCTCTACCTTTACACACACACCCTTCCTTTTCCACATTGAGACCTTCTCTAAAAATCAACCATTAGTCTTCTCACCCTCCCCTCCTTCCTCCTCTCTCTCAAGATCAAAAAACCATCACAAATTCCTCTTCTAATCACCTCTCAAGTCATGCTTAATCTTGTTGTAATTCATAAGTTCTCATTCAACCCCTTTCTATTATTACTAGATATGTATTGATTTTATTTAGATTCTTTACATTTTAAAATAAGGAAGCTCTTGGACTCAAGCTATGGAGGAAGGAGTGAAGACAACACAAGTGATGATGGAGCCAATTAGTTGCAAATTGGTCAACAAATCACTTGGAAGGAGCTTCTTCATTGGTTGAATGTCCCTAATCAAGCTTCATTTGTACAAATTCAACTTGGATCTTAACCTCACTTCTAATCACTCTCTTTCCTATATAAAGAGGCCTTCCCCTTTGTAATTTCAAGCCTCCCTAAGCCCCATTGAGTCTTTGTATCACTCACCATGAGCCCATAAAGCTCATTCATTCACTCTATTCTTACACATTCTAGAGTGCAAATTGTTTCATGCTAGTAACCTCCCCTCGTCTTACTTATGCTAATTAAGAGAAATCTTTTATGTGTGTGTGAGAGTGCTTGATGTGATTTTGTCTAATCCTTGAGTGGTTGTTTAGTAATCTACATGCTATTTGTGTTGGGAGTGTTTGAAGTTATCCATTCCTTGTACACACACTAAGGTTAATGCTTCATTCATAGTGATCTCTCTCTCTCTCTCTCTCTCTCTCTCTCTCTCTCTGTAGCGGTCCTAGTCCACTCTTCCAAGACTAGGTGGTGCCCTCATCTCATTTCTCTTGTGGCGCAAAGGAGTTTGTTTTGGTGTAGAGGCCGCCATTCCAAATTTCCTTCGTCACTACTTATCCTAAAGAAGCTCTCCACCACGGCTGAAACCCAGTGGGCTGGAGACGGGTTGCAGCTGAATGGAGTGGAATTCATGCAACAGGCCGTCTACGGAAATTATGTGCAATTGCTACTAGCCAAGAGGCTGGGAGTGGTCAAACGCGTCTCCATCACCCCATACGTGCTGAGCGACGAAGGAAAGGTAGAGCCCATGAAAGGTGACGACCTCCTATGGATGTGCTGACTCATCAACACTGGCACGATAAGAGTATAAGTAAGTAATCCACCCTCTATGCATGATGAAAAACGGGCCGACGGCATTCGTGTTCAGATTCTTGCAGCATATGCATGTGAATATCTATGTAGATAGGAAAATCTTCTACCAACAGAAGATCGTGTACCTATTCAGTGCGACGGTACTAGGAGAAATCCTTAATTCCCCAAACCCTATCATTCTCCCCATATTGGATTACCATCATTCCTTTAATGTTTCTATGTTTATTCTATTTTAACATATCCACCCAACCCTGTAAAAACCGCTATGAGCCGCTACAGTCATTTTTTTAAAAAAAATTTAAGGTTTGTAATTTCTTGAGTCCCTACCATGCCAAGTGTTTCTTTCCCCACGTTCAGTGGAAAGAAGGGAGAATATCTCACCACCGAATGTTTGGATGATCTCGACATTGCTTGTGTCGTCTCCAACAAAGATGACGACGCTTCACGACTTCGAATTTTTTCTCTACTGATGAAAGTAGAGGCCAAGTCCTGGTATAATGCATTGCCCCAGGATACCAAGAATGCATGGGATGTGTTAAGGGATACCTTTCTAAAGAGGTTTAGTGGAGGCACAACCTCGGTGAAGGTATGGCAGCTACTGACGGAATTGAAGCAAGGAGGTCTGCTAGAGTATGCCACCTACGAGTCCAAATTTGTGGACTTATGGGAGAGATGGGTTGCCTCACTGGAGGAAGGCAAAGGAGCGCCTAATTTCCTAAAGAAAGACCATTTCATTGCTGGTCTATGGTCGCCGCTTAGAGAGAAGGTGAAGGGAAGGTTTCCTGCAACATATGAGTTGGCAATAGAACTAGCCCGCCTTAAAGACAAGAAGCTACGTATTGAGGCGGTTCGGGGCGGGCAACAAGAAGAGCGGCCTCTAAACACCCTTCGAGGCTCCCGTGCTGCTCAATTGAGGTTGGGGAAAGCACAATCAGAGACAACAACAGCCCACAGCCAGAAACTAAACAAGAAAAGGGGCACCACCTAGTTGTAGATGCGAACTAGGACGCACGTGATATCTCCTTGTACTCAAACGCACAAAGAGAGAGGAATGCAAGATAGCCACACACACCAAACACAAACATTCACCACGCCAGAGAGAGGTAAAGAGCACAAATCAACTTGAGCAACTCAGTCTTAGCCTTAAAGACTAGATGCACACAAAGCTTGATGATTAATAGAGAGACAACACAAAACTTGACCTTGTTGCCAATACACAAATTGTCTTAGGGTCACGGGAGCCCTCTCACCGAGCACCCTCTTATAATTGACCTTTTAGGCAAACAATTCAACAAGCCCTCAAACCACCAAGCATGAAATGGCACAACAAACTTCAAGGACAATATACCTTTAACCACCTGATGAGCCAACTTATCAAGTCAATTTGGAGAGAAAAGTCGTAGTTGCAGCATACAATTGCACCCAAAACTATAAATCTTATTTATGCACAAGAGTAGGCTACAAGTGTGGTGAAGAGTATGGCATACACTCCACTCCTCTAGATGGCATAACTAACTTCAAGCTTCTCCATGCACCTATGTGTAATGATGGAATAGAGCACTCACAATGCACACACTCTACACAAATAGGCTTGAAGAGTGGTGTGTTATGTGTTGAGAATGGTGTGGTGTAGTGTGATCATGTGTTGATTTACAAGGGAGAGAAGGGCTCTATTTATAGGTTTTAGAAGCCCCGATTAGGATTAGGCCTAATCAAGTTTATTTGAAGGAATAAAAGATTATGCATATTTTTATTTATTTTTAATGAGGGTGGGTCTCTCTTGTCCTTTGAGTCACATGGATGTGGGCTCAAGGGAAGAGAATAATTTAGGATGAAAGGAGAGAGGATTGAGTGAATAATTTGGGAGTGCCTACTCTAGTAGAGGGTGCATTTTACAATAAGGTTAGTGGTTAGTAGTTAGTAATTATGACTAAAATATATTTACAAAATCATTCACCATATGGTGAGATATATGATGAGAAAAGTTAGAGAAGGGATGAGCTTGTAAAGAGAGGTTGAAGCTTTGGATAAGTTGACATTCACCTCTTTACAGCACCGGAAGAAGAAGCAGTCAGCATGGCGAAGTAGCGCGTGTCGATGAAGCTATGTTATCTTCAAACCTTGGAAAACTCATGATAAAATCCTTCATTTGCAGAGGTTATCCTTGGATTTTTTCTGATTTTTGAAGTTCTTTACAAAGATGAAGAGAGGATGGTAATATGGACATATATGTAGAGAGAAAGGGGGACACATAGGGTGTAGAAATGGAGGATGAAGGCTATGGAGGTGTGAGAGATGTGGCAATGGTGAAGAGGGTGAATTAGGACATGGGAGTTGTAGGTTTGGGAGTGGGAAGGAGAGGGAGGAGTGTGTGTGAAAGAGGAAAATGATAAAGTGGAAGAGGGAGTGTGGCTGCATAGCATGGGCAAACTAGGGTCCACCAATAAAATCATAGCTCACAGCTCGTAGCTCAAAAAAATATGAAAACATTTGAGGTGAAATTTTAGCTCACGAGCTACAAATTTTGTTTGTATCACCTTTTCAAATTCGGGGAGCATGTGATCTTTAAAAATTCAGCAAAACCGACTATTTTTTCCACTGCACAAAGTCCTTGTGAGGTCCTTCTTTGGATGATTCTTTTGAATACCTCCAAGAGTGAGCTCCCCATGGTGCAGGCATGCATGACACATACCCTTGACCTTATTTGGTAGGTCTATAATGGAAGATATTACTGAGATCATGATATAAGTGAATAGTACAACTAAGAAAATCAAATATTGAGGGGTCTAAAAAAATATGTACATGTCAAATATAAATAATATAGGTGAAAAAAATATAAATGGGTCAAAATAAATCTCTCTCATTATAAGTCTACCATAAAAAGATGAATATTTTTGGTGGTCTAATTTATGAGAGTAATAGAGAATAGATGTAGGAAGGAAAAAATGACAATAGTGAAAAAATATACACATAAATAAAACTAGTTTTTTTGGATTTTTGTTGGGATAGAGTTACACCAAAAATAAGAGAAGCTTGCACGAAATTAATTTTATATGGAATAAAGAGTATGCAAAATGGTAAGAAAAAATATGGTAATGGTGAGTCAATGTACATAGCATAAATAACACACCATAGGTAGAAATATTTAAATAAATACCAAAATAATTATGAAAAATCCTTTTTTTTAGGCCCTATATACAATGAAATATTTACACACAAATGGGCCATAATATACTTATATTTTTTATATTTTTTTGGCTCAACTAGCCCAGTGACTAGCTAATTAAGGGTTTTTAAGAAGATATGAGAAAAGTCCCCTAACTCACACACACCTATATACAGTGAAATGGTGGGGATAGCCACAGTGTTTGGATGATTTTGGTAGGGTGGGTTAACTCACTATGGAAATTACGGAGAGCCGAAAAACGGCTATCAGCATGCAAGCAAGAGTAAACAAGTTAGAGAAAACAACCTCGGCCCGACCAACCCCAGTGACTGCAACAGCCAGTCGTAGAGCCCAACCGCAAGATGCATCAGAAGAGCAGCAAGACCCGGTGAGTCTCATCACCACTCAACTAGAGAGTTTATCCGTGCATCAGGTGCAGCAAGGGCATACACCTGTCAGGAATCCAGAACAAGAAAGAGGACAACGAAGGCAGAACCATGAGTACCATTGCTACAATTACGGCAAAGACGGCCATGGAATGTACTACTGACCACATCCAAGGAGGCAGAATTTCAATAGAGGGGGGAGACAGAATCAGATCTCTCTGCCAAGAGCAAGACCACCACCACTTAGGCAACCAGGGCCCGATCCCACCGGTCCAGATCCTTCGACCACGTGTACAACAACTACCCCCAAACTCTCATTCCACCACTACCCCCACCGCCTGCTGTGAACCAAGCGGTGAGTGTTATTAGCTTGGAGGCAAAAGGGAAGGCAAAGGTAGAAGAATTAGTTCGACAGAAGCACAAAGGGAAAGCAAAGGTAGAAGAAGTGGATGCTATGGGAGTGAAGTGTGCCAGGCATGAGGAAGCCTCTCAAAGAGAAGAGAAGATGAAAGGGAAGGCCGAGTATAGCAAGAAAGTAGCTAAACCACGACGGAAGATAGACATCGTGGAATTCTCACTAGGTGAGTATGCAAAACCCTATGACTTAGTTTAGGATGTGTTAATGCAGGGCCCAAAGATAACCTAGCCCCAATTACTCCACCTTGCACCTAGAATGAGGAGGCAATGGACAAAAATGGTGAGTACTAGGAAATCAAGACCGAGGATAGCTAGGGCTATCTCTGGAAGGGATCTCGACGACATCCTACCAGCCATGGATGCCCACATCAAGGGGCAACAAATCTCAAACTTCTACATAGATGGTGGCGCGCAAATATGCGTCATGAGTGAAAAGATGATGCACCATCTAGGTTTAGAGGTAAGTAGGTCGGCACCCTGCCGAGCCAAAATGGCAAGCAATGTAAGAGTGAAATGCATGGGCATTGTGAATGCAGTCAAAGTAAAAGCATTCAATACAGAAGTGGAGGTAGACATCTTTGTCATGCCACACAAAGGGGACGGCTATCCCATCATTCTTGGGAGGCCTTGTCTTATGACTATGGAGGCTAAACAAGACTGGAGCACCGGAATGATTTAGATGAAGGACGCTAAAGGAAAGTCCATATTTTACGACATGAGGACTGGGAAGCAATGCAACATGATCTTGGAGGCTTTAGAAGATGAGTCCACCAGCGACTATTCCTCTGCCTCAGGAAAAGAGACAACCACCAATGAAGGATCTGACAGTAGCATCGAAGTGATGGGGTCATTCTTAAAGACCCGAAAAGATTGACACAATCTGAAACACCCCCGACAAACCAAGAGGAATCATCAGGTACGCAGTCCTTGGAGGATGCAGGTAAATTACAAAAAATGCTCTCAAATGAGTTAACTGATGAAGAAAGGAAGGAATATGTTTCCATGCTAGATAACTTCACTACTTTGTTCATTGATGGCTATGATAAGATCACACGAATTACAGTAGTGAAACACCACATAAAACTTAAGGAAGGCAGTAAACCCGTAGTGCAAAAGCTCAAAAAACTTGGAGTAATCCAACAAGAGGCACTACTTAAGGAAGTGAGAAGTTTTCTACAAGCAGGTTTCATCTACCCTGTCAAAGACTCAGAATGGGTCTCCCCAGTAGTAGTCACACAAAAAAAAAATGGTAAGTGGAGAGTCTGTGTGGACTATAAACCTCTCAATGCAGCCACAAAGAGGGATCACTTTCCCCTCCCATTCCAGGATGAAATTCTCAATGAAGTGGCGGTCACGAACAATACACAGTGTGCGATGGCTATTCAGGATACTTTTAGATTAGCATTGTGGAAGAAGATCAGAAGAAGACAACCTTCATCACACCTTGGGGATGCTTTGCTTACAGGGCGATGCCTTTTGGCCTCACTAACGCCCCGGCCACATTTCAGCGCTATGTGACCTTTGTTTTCCAACTCTACTTTGGAACATCAATACGGGTTTTCATAGATGATTTTTGCATCTATAGTTCACGAGCCCTTCATTTAAGCAAAGTGTATCATGGCTTAACCAGGCTGCAAACCTTGGGTGTCTAGCTCAACGTGGATAAGTGTCACATTGGTGAAAGAAAAGTCACTCTCCTTGGCCATGTAATTTCAGAAAAAGGGATTGAGGCTGACCTTAGAGAGATCCAAGCCTTGGTATCTTTATCGTCACCCACCATTGCTAAGCAGTTGGTTTCTTTCCTTCAGAAGGTAAGATACTTAAGCAGGTTCATTCACTTGCTATCTCAAGTGGTCCTTCCCCTACAACAACTCACCAAGAGGGATGTCTTCTCATGGAGTGAAGAGAATGAGCAACAATGTACTGCGGTAAAGCAAATCCTAGCTAAGCTTCCCACCATTTCACCCCCTAAGTGGGACAAGCCATTTTATGTGAACCCTAGTGTAGGAAGTGATACACTCGGAGCTGTGCTAATGCAAAAGGACCCCCAAACTTCTTTCATGCTTCCTATTTACTTCTCTAGTCGTGTGATGACCCCGTCAGAAAAAGGATTTACCGAAGTAGAACACATGGTTCTGGCACTAATGTTTGCTACCACAAAGTTCCGCTCCTATCTCTTGCCTAGATCCTTTGTAATCCTGACAATGAAAGAGGTTTTCCCATATGTAATGCGACACATAGATGTCTCATCTAGGATCTCTAAGTGGTTAATTAGATTACAAGAGTTTGACTACACCATGCAAGAAGAAAACTCCACCAGGGCTAGTTTAGCGGGAATTCTCACTCATCGCCACTATGAGAAGAAGCTGAAGGTCAACATGGAAGCAAAGGAAGAAACACCAATGGTAGAGACTCCTAGGCTAGAAAGAGCTCACTCTCTTTTCTTTGACGGAGCATACAAAAGAACAATGGACCAGTCTGCAACTGGCACAATCATTTTCAATAAGGAACAAGAAAGAGTATTCTCCATCGGGCAGTTATTACACTCCCACTCCAACAATGAAGCAGAATATGCAGCCCTAACTCTTGGGTTGGAACAATGTATTTCACAAGGAATTCAGCGCCTAAATGTGTTTGGCGATGCTTTGCTTTTGATAAGGCAGATAAATGGCACTTAGGTTTGTAAAAATCAGGTTTTACTTGGTCAACTATGCCAAGTTAAGGATCTTCTAAGGAAGTTTGAAGCAGTGAAACTATTTCATGTCCCCAGAGCAAAAAATTAGGAGGCAGATGCTCTAGCTAAAGAAATAATACAAGACGTTCCCGTAGGAGCCATCAAACTGAAGCTACCCCTCTTTCAAGGTAGTGATGCTATGCCTGATATCGTCGGCTTTCTAGATACAATAGAATGTTCAAAAGGATACACCAAAGGCCAGAAGTAGTGGCTGGTAAAGAAGGCTACCAGATACCACTTGTATTGCAAGGACAAGGATCAAATTCTCAGGCGGGTGCCAACCTCCAGTGAGATCACAGAGGTAATTTCAAGTTGCCATGATGGCGTCTACGGCGGTCATTTTGCTCTA